>NW_020172826.1:1175901-1418755 GCF_003031525.2 Neophocaena asiaeorientalis asiaeorientalis
TATATATATATATATATACACACACACACACATATACAACTATTTTACATGTCAGTCATACTTCAGTACAACAGTTTAAAAAAAAGAGACAAAGGAAAGGCTCATGCCTTGGGTGATTGTGCTTAGGTCTATTGTCATAAAAACCTGAGAACAGAGAGAAATGTAGCCATCTTGTTACACAAATGACCTAATGGTCACTAATGACACAAGTCACTGGGGAATTAATTCCTGACTGAATTTCTATGAAGAAGGCAATGAACACATGTAAACGCACAAACTAAGGGCAAAATAAATATTAGCTCCCTCTTCTGTTTTATTTAGATTCTCTTTTTATATTTAGTCATTAAGTGATCATAATATATTTAAGTATCTGATAAGAAACGCTGAATATGTATGTGAAAAAACTGTGGGAGATTAACATTACCTTCCAATTGCCATATTCAAAGAGGCAATTTAGTATAATAAAAAGAATATGGAACAAAGAGTTAAAAGATATAGGTTCTCACTGATGTGTAAATTGAGCTAACTTCCAATTAACCTCTGATATTGGTGTGCCAAAAAATCTGATAAATAGTACTAACTCTACCACGTTTATATGATTATCTTGAGGGTGAAAATGGTAAAGTGTTTTATACATTATGTTAACTGACTGTTTCCTTTATTTTTCATTATTGCAGCAAGGCTTATAAACTATTTCTATGCTATATTACTGTCATACTGTCAATAAAAATAGTAAGACTTCTAAACAATTCTACGTATCTTAATAAAAGGCTAAAACTTCTTATCAGAAGTTTCATCTCCAGAAGCAAAGAGATTCTTTAAGGACATCAGAGAAAATACTATAAAATACCTCAAGCAACAGTAAATATTACAAAAAGCAAATACAGTCATCCCTTGGTATCCACGGGGGAATTGGTTCCAGGACCCCGCTTGAATACCAAAATCTTTGAATTCTCAATTTCCCTACATGAAATGGTATAGTATTTGCATGTAGCCCACGCACATCCTCCTGCATACTTTAAATCAGCTCCAGATTGGGCTTCCCTGGTGGCGCAGTGGTTGAGCGTCCGCCTGTCGATGCAGGGGACATGGGTTCGTGCCCCGGTCTGGGAAGATCCCACATGCTGCGGAGCGGCTGGGCCAGTGAGCCATGGCCGCTGAGCCTGCGCGTCTGGAGCCTGTGCTCCGCAACGGGAGAGGCCACAACAGTGAGAGGCCCGCATACCGCACACACACACACACAAAAACTCAATAAATCAGCTCTAGATCACTTTCACTACGTAATACAATGTATATGCTATGTAAATAGTCTCCAGTGTGCGGCAACTTCAAGTTTTGCTTTTTGGAAGTTTCTGGAATTTTTTTCCTAATCTTTTCCATCTGTGATTGGTTGAATCCACAGAACCTGTGGATACAAAGAGCCAACCATACTCTTATCCACAATTCTGGAGTCAGAAAAATGGAAATGTTAAGGCAAAGAAACAGCAAGTGGCTGAGCTTGTGGTCAGGCAGGGAAAGAGCGAGTAAGAAGCGATGAGCAGATAGAGAAACCCCAGGGGAAAATAAATGCTGGGTTAGGGAGGCCTAAAGGAGAAATGTGTACAAAGCCAGGATGCCCCTCCACCCCAACCAACCCCAGGAATAGGCCTCCAACAGCTGCAGATGGCCCTGGGGAGGGAGGAACCCGTCTGGACACAGAGGAGACTGCGGATCATCCTTTCTGAACCATCCATCGTCCCCCATCATCCAGTTACTTCAGAAGACTAAGCCAGGTTTACCTTCAGATCTTCCGGATTAACCTTACAAGGAGGCACAGTTGAATTTCAGAGCCTTCCTCAAAGTCCTCCCACCTGCTTACTTGCTTAATGCCTGAAATTCTTTCAGCATAGACCAAAGCTTTGCATTCCACAGCTAGAAGTAAAAGGTTTAAACAGCAGATGCCTTGTAGAAGTAGAATATTAGCTAAAATTTATATTCTCCATACTCATAAAATGTCTGTACTAAAACCTCCCCAGGAGGTGATATAGCCCAAAGGTTTTCACCCTGTACTTCATAGTGACTACCAGAGCAGCTCCAATTTGCCATATTGAATTGCAACCATTTGCAGTGAAAGTTTGTTGGCTAAAACAAGTTTATAAATCATATTCTTGCAAACGTAAAATGAAAGCCAAGAGAGGTGAAAACAACCTGCGGAAGGTCCCACACAGCAGACACCAGCTTCCTGATTCCAAGCTCAGTGCTCTTTGACTCACTACATTGCCCCTCCTTTTTGAACTCACACTGCATGTGAGTTCCTGAGAGACTGGACACAGCCAGTGCAAACTTCCCAAACTGCTTCATTTTACCAATGGCCTGCCTCATATTCTTATAACAGGGCTACTTAGGCAGATATGTTATTACTTGTTACAGTCTCCCACTAGACTGTAAGCTCTGGAAGGTAGGGATTCCCTTGTTCATCCTTATGTCTCTAGCAACTGGCACAGGGCTTATCACTTGAACCTTTAAAGAAATTTGGCCTATGGGCTATTTGATGCATGCCAACGTTATTTCATACCACATTAATTTTTCAGAGAAATAATTTTTCTTATTCAGGAGTTTCATTTCCCAAGATACTTTAAATCAGCAGGTATTCCACTATACATAACACGGACTTGTTTGTTTTAAATATCTTTTATGTGTGTTTTTGTTTCAAATTTCCTCAAGTTTTTAATCTCTGTGCAGTATCAGTTTATAAAAGAAAGCTGATCGTAATAAATAATAGGTAATAATTTAAGTTTACAATAGACAAGCTCCACAACTCTCACTACAGAGTATTTTCCAGATATACAGTACTTATTTGAAAGCCAATGAGTTCAACTGAAAAGCTGTAAAAGTATTTCCCTTGTTTTTAAACAACATAAGAGACATACTAACAAATCTTTCAGGGATTCTATTCTTACAAGTTATCAGAGTAATAAAAAAATATAACAATGAATAGTTTGTTAGCAAAAATAGTTCACTAGTATCTTAGTTATAAACAACAAATATGAAGTTGCAAAATTTTTATTTTCATACCCTAACCGGGCTATATCATAATTTTAATAGGCTATGAATATCTATAATGTACTGGCACCCTAAGATTAGTAATTAAATTTGTTTTGTCAAATTCTATAGGGGGTTTTAAAAAATCAAATAAAGATACCAAACCTTTAAGGTAACTCTATGAATATTCTTTTCATAAACATGTTTATTTTCTAGCTTTCATACCAGGAACTTTTTGACAATTCCAAGTAAAACTTGTAAAACATAAAGTATATGCAGAAAATGTGTTCAGCTGAGGATAAAACAATGTGACTCACGGAAGGCACGAAAAGAGAAAAAGTGGCTACCAAGTTTGAGTACCATAACAGTGTACATGTTAGGCCACCTAAAGCCAAATGGGTGGATAGGTGTGTGCGCACTGCTTTAAACGTAAAATACAAAATGTGCCTACCTTGTTTTATTGTGCTTCATTTTTTGTTTTCACAAATACTACATTTTTTACAGATTAAAACTTTGTGGCAACCCTGTGTCAAGCAAGTCTATCAGCGCTATTTTTTTCAAAAGCATTTGCTCACTTCGTGTCTGTGTCACATTTTGGTAATTCTTGCAACATTTCAAACTTTCTCATTATTATTACGTTTGCTGTGGCGATCTGTGGTCAGTGATTTTTAACATTACTACTATGACTTATTCCTTGAAGGCTCAGATAATGGTTAGCAATTTTTAGCAATAAGATGTTTTTAAATTAAGGTATACGCTTTTTTTTAGATATAATGTTGTTGCACACTTAATAGACTATAGTATGGTATAAACATAACTTTTATATGCACTGGGAAACCAACAAATTCGTGTGACTAGCTTTATGTGATATTTGCTTTATTGTGGTGATCTGGAACTGAACCCACAGTATCTCTGAGGTATGCCTGTGATTCTTTGGCGTAGTAGCCAAAATGGTTAATAGCCACTAGTTTAGAAGAAAACGGACTAGTTATTCTAGAATATACTGCTCATTAGGAAAGTCCTTATTTTCAGGTAGTTGAGTTTCTACTCTGCGAAGATAGGCCAATGGGCCAAAATTGCCTCCTAAACTTTCTCCTTCCCAGGCATCTCACTGTAAGTTCAGTTCTTGCTTGGGCTAGGCTTAAATGAAGCATTTCAAGTTTACCCAAGAATTAACTGATATTTGTAAATTTTATAAGTAGGGGGAAATGACCATATTTATGAGATAATCGGAGACTCTTACAAGAACATACTGGAAAACGACTGCACTTAAACAATAAACAGAAGGGATTTCCAAACTGAGTGCAGTGAAACGTTTTCTGAGCTTTGCGTAGATGCTTTGTTTCCGGAAATAGAATTCCAGCAAATGAGGAATTGTCTTTATTGTTGTTTTCAATATTTAGATAATAAATATAGTAGAATATTCAATAGAAACTGTTCAAGACTACAAATAACCAGTGTTGCAGTTCGTTGAACTTTAATGAGCTCTGATGTGGCACAGTTGTTATTTCTATCATTCTTCTCCCACACATGAAGTGTTTCATTATTACGGTACTAGAATGTTTTACCCTATGATCCTACAGGGGATTTGTCATGACAGCTTTTAAAAAAAATTTCTACTTGCAGGGGAGGGGGCTGTCAGAGAGTAGGGGTTGGGACATAGGAAAGATGTGTTGTTTCTTCGTGAGATTAAATGAGTGATTATTACATATACAATGTCATATATTAACATGAAAAAAGAGTTCAGTTCCCAAGCTAGCAAAAAAATTTAAATGAGCTCTCTAGATTCCATGTTTCTAATGGAACGTAGAGTGGTAAACAGATCTTTTAAAGATAAAGAGATAAAGAGAATTTTTAACAGACAAAAATAACAAGATCAATGGATGAATGTTGTTTGTCACATGCTCAATAAATTAAATAATGTTAATTTTTCACTTATCAGAGATTGAAACAATCTTCCTTACAGGAAATGGAAAAGAAAGTGGACTAATGGAAACTGGGATCTGTTTTCACTAATGGCTTTGCAATGTCGCAAACTTTTGCCAAATAGCTGATGGATGACTTAAACACAGCAGCCGCACATACACCAATACACACATGTAAATGGCCCACATGTCTTCAAGCTGGTGCTAAGTTAATTATTGATGTATATTGCCAAAATTAGTCACCAATAGGAAAAATAATCATAACAGATCTGGCTTAACACTGAAAATTAGTGATAGAGTGAGTAAACAAAAAGTCAAGATGAAACCACCGAAGTAGTAGGAGTACTTCAGAGGGAAAGGGCAACATGGATGTCTGGACCTGATGAAACAAGCATGAAGGCACAGTGTACTAAAGCAATGAGAACAAGAGAGAGAGAATAAGAGGCTGTCCATGGAAGTCAGCAAACCTGATGACCACATGGTGGGGGGGTAAGAAAACACAGAATACTTGGACATAATAAAAAGGAAAAGTGTTCATCACTCATCTGGCACTGCCCATGCATTGTTCCATTTATTTATACTAATTGTGTGATCGCAATATAATTTTGGAAGGTGATGATATAAAGAGGTTAAGTGACTTTCTCAACATCACACATCTAGTAAGTGGTGGATTAGCCATTTATACCCAGAAAGTCCGACTCCTAAATTGTGAATTCTAAAACTAAAGACAGGCTCATTTACCAAGCACACTATGGATCACTCTATTTTCTGATATAAACACAGAGAGCTTCCATTAAGGAAACTAGGAGCTTTAAATAAACTCAGAAAGAACAGGGTCATGAGTGTTTCGGAAAGCCTCTGTTTACAATTCCAATTTATAAGCTTATTTTTGGCTTCTCATTTTAAATGTAAAATAACCATGAGAAATCACTGGCCAAAAGCTGATAAACTTTTATTTTATAAAACTAAAAAGGAACTGTTCTCGCTCCATACACTGAAAACATTCACAGTTAACCTAGTGGGATGTGATAGCACATATTTATGTATATGATCAGTTAATATACTCTTACACAATGCATGACAGTTTTTTTTTTGACAGTAAGAACACTTAACATGAGATCTATCCTCTTAACAAAATTTTAAATGTACAATACAGTATTGTTAGCTATAGCGTGTGCATCAGTTTTAACAGGTCTTTTACATATAAGTATGTAGAATGAGACAAATAAGAAAAATATTGATCTTTTAGAAATAAGGGATAGTGTCTGTCTTGTTCACTATTTTGTTCCCAGCACCTGGCACATAATTAAATGTTAGTTAAACGGATGACTATGTTTTTTAAAAGATGAAATAACAATAACAGCTTTGTAATATTTCTTCTGGTTAAAAAACAGCACAGTACAATTTTTAAAATCAGCCTTGTTATAAACAAGACAACAGGCCCAAAATGGAGTTGCTTATGCTAAACCCCCATCACTGAATCAAGACTTAAGTACAGTTTCAGTCTCTCCCAGAAATGGAATCTTTAACCAGTCAATGAGGAATAGTCTAATTAGTACTAGTTAGGTAATCTTCCTGATAGACCCCTGCCATCCCCTAAAGGAAAGTAAACTTGCAATAACCAACCCACTTTCTTGTCTAGTATAACTTCCTTGTTCCCACTCCCTTCTGCCTATAAAAGCTTTCATTTTGTACAGTTCCTCAGAGCTCCTTTCTATCTACTAGATGAGATGCTGCTTGATTCATGAATTGTTGAATAAAGTCAATAAACATCTTTAAAATGTACTAGGTTGGATTTTGTTTTTTAATAAGCCATAGGGACATATGTTTGAACCTGACTCTGCAACACACTAGTTTTGTGACTTTAGACAGATTAACCTTATACAACCTGTTTCTTCATCTACAAAATGTAGAGAATATCTACCTCAGATAGCTTGGGTCTTTGCTCTCCAGCTCTGAATTCTTATTGGTCTCTATCAAATCCATCTGCACACAAGTACTGGGGTAACTATTTTAATATATTTTCATTGTGCAATTCTTCTGATCAATAAGCTTCCATATAAATATGGAAGGAAGTATACTGGCCCAAAAGACCAGGTTTTCCCACCAGTGAAACCGAGCAGGACCCTGCAGGGCCCTCCTGGGTACAAAAGCCCCTCCATGACCCCCACTTCTTGTTTGTAGAAAAAAGGCTTTAGCCTCCTAGGCCTTCCCTGATTTCCAAAGAGCAGACTCAAGCAGTTAGGAATTAGGGAAGTAAGGGAATGCAGAAAAAAGGAAAAGAAAATAGTTCAGTGATAAAACAGTCTTGAGTTCCTCCTCAAGGGATATACATAACAATCTGACATATCTTTGAGTTGTTCTGCAGAAAATAAGATACCCCCCATCCCCCACCCAGGCAGAGGATGATGACAGCATGCTGACCACAAGCACTAGACCCCAGACTGCTTGGAACCATGCTGATGATTAAGATTCCTGAAACTTCACCCTGATACCTCACCACCAACCAATCAGAAGAAAGCCCACAAGCTGCAACTCTCACCCCAAATGTTGCCTTTAAAAACCTTCCCTGAGGGCTTCCCTGGTGGCGCAGTGGTTAAGAGTCCGCCTGCCGATGCAGGGGACACGGGTTCGTGCCCCGGTCCGGGAAGATCCCACATGCCGCAGAGTGGCTAGGCCCGTGAGCCATGGCCACTGAGCCTGCGCGTCTGGAGCCTGTGCTCCGCAACGGGAGAGGCCACAAGAGTGAGAGGCCCGCGTACCGCAAAAACAAACAAGCAAACAAAAATAACAAAAAAAAAACCTTCCCTGAAAGCCACCTGGAAGTTCAGGTCTTTTGAGCATGAGCTGCCTGTTCTCCTTGCTTGGCAGCCTGCAATAAATGCTATACTTTCCTTCACCACAACCCGGTGTCAACAGAGCAGCTTTGCTATGTGGTGGGTGAGCAGATCCAAGTTCTGTTCAGTAACACTGGAAAACCTAGTCCCACTATTACTCAACCCCAAGTCTCTATCCATGCATAAGAGTCTCCTTTGCCTAATCTCTGGTCTTTCGTCATTTTTGTTATCTCCTTACTTAAATTTAATTTCAAGAAGACATAATATAGGACTATCCTTTTTCCCTATCATATATGAGGCCCATTGATCTCATCCAATCTTTTTTTCCAACATAGCCATGAATTGATTCAGTTGTGATATAAATTCTGCCTTCTTGCAATATCACTACCAGCTTAATAATCATTTTAACAGAGTTGTTAAGTAACAGCACACAATTCTTTTATCATTACTCTTGGTTTCCTAAATAGCAATAGGAATGGCATTTCATACCTCGCACCATAGTTGAAGGAGGAGCTGCTATTTGCCTATATGAGGAATTCATTTGTTCAATGCTATGATGTATCTGAGATGTCATGCATATGAAAAGTGCTCTACAAAACGTCAAATTATCTTGTTAAACTAACTGGGAACAAAACTCAGTGCAGGTTAGGATAATGGTTGGTCTCTCATAGAAGTGCTAATATAGGCAATCTTCACCAGAAAATCAAGTCCCCTTTGGCCATTAAAAAAGATACTTGAAATCTCTCAACCACCCCACAGAGTTTCATTGCCTCCTTCAAAATAAACACAGTAGTTTCCTTACAGTTAAATCTCAGATTCATCCTGACAGGCAAATTCCCTAGCATACAAAAGCATTATGAGCAGATTTCTATGAATAAAATGTTTCCCCATATGATTTCATAATAATTCTGGCACTTCACTGCTGCTATTTCCATCACATAGCAAGCAAATATTTTCCAATGAAACTGCAGAAGGGCCAGTCCAAGACATACGATTTTAACTTTGGAAGTTGAGTTTCTTTTCTACGCTGTATATGAACTAATATAAAGTTTAAAAAAAATAGAAAGGCTTTTATTTTGGTAGACTCACACTCTTAGGGCCTTAAATAACAAAGAAAACATATACCAAAATCTTATTGGCTTTCCTTCTAGCATCTTTTGTTCTAATCAAGATGGGAACCTCAAAGCACACCAAGGTTTGGATGTGTGTCAGAGGCCAATAAAGAATATGTCTAAGACTAGCTACAAATGCCAATTATCCTTAAAGGACTTATGAAAGACCCTTGATGAAGTAGACCAGGAACTCTGGAACTAACTATCAAGGGTGAAAGTTCAAGAGTTACAACTTTAGGTTATGAGGAAGAGGGTAATTTCAAAGAAGAATTTGAGTTCTTTTCTTTTGCAACTTGCTCTCACAAGAACTTTTCATAAAATAGAACAGTTTTAAAATATGGCATTTTATTATGATACCTTCAAGGAAAATATTGACTGTAGTAAATATAGAAGGAACCACGATGCTCAGAAAGGGAATTGGTACCATGAAATCTATTTTATGCTCCTTAGTAAAATGACTCATATTTTTAATGTGCCAATAAGTGGGTTCATTAGATATCTTTCAAAACACAGAAGAAGGTGTCCTGAATAAGACAATTGTACAGTATGTTAAATAAATTTCTTACACAGAGCTTTGTGTAAAATCTTCAATCGAATAAGTTTTCATTTATAGTGATTCTCCATATCTGTATTTGAATGTGAACAAAAATGAGGAAATTAGGATCTTAATCAGTTTTGACACTCCCTATATTCCATCCACATGCATAGTTGTGAATATGTATGACTTGATCAGTTCATACGTCATTAATCATTCTCCACATTCAGCCTCCTCATTACACAATCATCATTAAAAATTCTTAAGTTCTACCAGAAAGCTTCAAAGTTAGTTGTTACTATTCAAGGTGTAAAAGGAGTCCTATAAATAAAATAAATCCCCTAGATACTTGATCGAGTTTGTCCTCTGAATATTTCATTCTGAGATAAAGGTGCGCATATCTAAAACGGTTGTTGACTTTTAAAATATTTTAAGTCAAAGAATAGGCAAGAATGCCTTATGCTATCAGCACTGCGTACGTATGGTTTCTTCCTGAAAAGAGCTCATGATCTCGTTAGACATACAAGGCCTAAAACAAAAACCAAACAACGACAATTAAAGAATAACATTAGCCAGCATATAATACAGTGTTGTACTGTAGATGGCATTTATAACACAGAAGCTCAGAGAAGAGAATCAAGAGAAGCTTCTCAAAGAGGTGAAACTTTAGCTTGATTTAAAAGAGTAGTTAGGGGCTTCCCTGGTGGCGCAGTGGTTGAGAGTCCGCCTCCCGATGCAGGGGACACGGGTTCGTGCCCTGGTCCGGGAAGATCCCACATGCCACGGAGCGGCTGGGCCCGTGAGCCATGGCCGCTGAGCCTGCGCGTCCGGAGCCTGTGCTCCGCAACGGGAGAGGCCACAACAGTGAGAGGCCCAAGTACAGCAAAAACAAAACAAAGAAACAAAAAGAGTAGTGAAAAAAAGGACAAGGCAGGATATTAGAGTAAGACATTAATAAATACACTTAGCCCCGTGCACTGCAACTAACCATGAAACCACCTTCATGGGAACATTAATTTTTGTTTGAGACAAAGTTGGGTAAGTAAAGTGAGTCTAGATTATAGAAGGCCTCAAATGACAGGAGAAGAAGTTAGGAAATTCTCCAATAGATAGTAGGAAGCCATCACAGATGGAGTAGTAAGATACTGACATGAAGAAAGTGGTACATACTTTGGGAAGACTAGCCTGGCAGGAGTTAGCAAAGTCAATTTTGAATCTCTCATGAAAGCTGTGGCATAAAGTTATAGAGTGGCAATGGGGCCAAAAATTAGACACTAAAATTAATTTGATAAGAAGAATCAAATTTGGAGGCTTAACGAGATATAAGGGATAAACAGGGAAGACTGAAAGTCAAAAATGGCTACTAGGATTTAAGGCTTACAGAATAAAACCCTGATGGTATATTACTTACATATGTTGGGTAGATAAAACAAAACATCCCTCTATAATTAACACAATAATCAGATGCAATCTTGGGCCTTGGAAACAGTATCAGAATATTAGCATGTTAATATGAATTAGATTCTCTGCAGTCACTATATCTTCTTTCAAGATGTGACACACAGACCTTTACAATTGAAGGTGAAAGCCCCCAAACTTGGAAAACATTGCTCTTGTATTTGGACATGGATATCATTCAAGGTCAGTTTCACAGACATAATTATGAAATTCCACCAAAGCAAAATAGATAGTTATTTGATGATGATATTACATAATCTGTAACAACAAATCACAAAACTGAGGCCAAACCTATTAGGGTTATTTGTATCCTTCTACTGATTGCATTTAGAATCTGTGAAATTCTTTCCAATATTTCTACTCCCAAGTTGTGAGTTAACTCAGGATTTCCATCAGTGACTATTGACTTGAATCATCCCTGAAATAAGGATACAGCAGGATAAGTGGATTGAGAACCAGAGACCTCCTGTGCTCTGCTGTCATGAAGTTTTGCAGACCCTTAGACTTCTTCTCTGTAACACAGTAAGATTGTACAAGAGCACCTTCTAGCAATATGCTTCTATGGAAAACAAAGGAAAACAATTCATTTCCTAACTAATGTCCACACCTGCTCTCTGGTACCTACAAACATGGTAACTCTAGGTCCACCAAAATAAAGACAAGAATACCAGTCAAGTCAATTGACTTCATGTCAAACAGACAAGCATATCATTAAGCGGGTATCATAACAGTAGCCACTGCCATCGTTTTCTGCCTTGAGGAGGTAGAAGTAGAAATAGAGTGAGGCTGTATCAAATGAAATGGAAGGGAGGTCAGCCAGAGCCCACAGTTCTTTGGCTTTTCAGAACTGTGGCAAGAACAAGGCAGTGGTAATGAATGAGAGCAACATGGTCCGTTTCTTTCAGGCTCATCTATCCCCTAGGACTGATGGCTGCAGCTGAGAAATTCCACAGGGATTGAGGACGGGAAGTGCCCAGGGCATGATGCAGGCACAGAAATCCCCCTGGAGTCCTAACCATTCTGCCTGAGTACACACAATCATGAAGCACAGTTGTTTAATCTTGCTACACACTCTGGCTCCCTCGTGAAGAAATAGTCGGAAGTCCAGTCAATTGCATCACAACTTGTAATAAATCAATGGCCAGTCTTTTTTCGGCTTTGTCAACTATAATCGAACCCCCAAAGTTCTATATTCCATAAGAATTGTAGAAAACCATCTTCTGCAGTTACCTGACAGAAACATTTTGTTGTGATGTAAAATACTGATGCAGTAACCCAAATAATGCCAAAAGGCTTGTGATACCTTGTTTGTGCTTTATAGATGTGTGTGTGTTTAAAGAACGCTTCTTCTCAGTTTTATTCCTTGCTTTTATTCTATTGGATGAAATAACTAAAAAATCTAATATTAATTTAGAAGAAACCATACAAAGAGGACTACTAAATAACCTCTATTTTTATTTCAAGACTATCTCCAGTTTGGTCATTAAGCCTAGACTTTTTGAGCTAAGACTGACAAGGCCTTCTTTATGATGATAGATTAAAGTATTCGCTGTATGGCAAGGTTTTTCATTTCACTGCAGCAACCAATGATGAAATGCAATATGGTCAGATTAAAGGTAGTACATAGCTACCCTTTTGTAATAGTAATATCTTTGGTGAACCCACACATGCTATCAGTCATTTAAATCCAGAACCTCAAGCTGAGCAGAATCCCATCAAAGTCTTTACACGTCCCACCTGCCCTAGGGTGATACATACATCATTTGAAGCAAAGCTTAGGGACAGCTGCAGAAATGTACTCAATGAGTTTAAAATAGACGGCAATCCAGAATAATAGTGCTGCAACTATCTGGACGTTCGTTTTTAAATGAATTGTAACATTCCAAATCCAGAGCTGATTTGCAGCTGATATACATCAGCATTACCACATGCGTTGTTAGTCAGCCAGTTTTGAAGTCACCCCCTACCCCCTGCCAAGTACCCCTTCTCTTAATGCCCTGGCCATCCTGGCCCCTCCTTTGAAGCCTCCTGAATCTCCATGCATAATGGAGGGAAGACCTGGCCCAGAAGGAGATCTCTCAAACTCTGCTCCAGCACTGAGGCTGGTATCTGTTCTGATTCATGGTGCCTGTACCATACTGCTGGATCGAAAATTTTGAAAAGCACCTTGCCCACCTCCATCACCTTTATAGCACTTATTATGTTGTACTGTGATTACTCCTGTGTAAGTTAGCTTCCACCTACTATTCTCAAGTACTTGAAGACAGGGAATCAGT
Source organism: Neophocaena asiaeorientalis asiaeorientalis (assembly GCF_003031525.2). NCBI lineage: Eukaryota > Metazoa > Chordata > Mammalia > Artiodactyla > Phocoenidae > Neophocaena > Neophocaena asiaeorientalis. The sequence continues at coordinate 1,189,066 of NW_020172826.1, forward strand.
CTAATTCATCTTTGAGCCCTAGTGCCTAGGAGAATGATTCAGTATTAGTAAGTGCCTGGTGAATCTATGAATGAACGAGCTACCAAATCAAATTTCATCATGGCACTAACACTTACAGATAAATTATTCTCATTCTTACACAGTATTTGTGATTTCTTTCAAGGATTTTCCTTTAGACACTGTGGCCTTTAAATTTTCTTTGACTTTCACATAGAGAGGGAGCAGTGATGACTTAAAAATCCCGAGAGAACTCTTTTGAGTTAGTTGTGCTTTTTATCTTAATTCTGCAACTTTCCAGGAAATAGAATAAGGTTTATAAGAGATATCCTATAAGTACAGAAACATAAAGAAGTTTTAAAAACCTTTTTTATCTAACTCAATATAGAAATCATCTTTAGAACTGGCATTCTTCAAATATCCATACTTTTAGAGTGACTCCTTCATGCCCCCCGGCAAGCCCCCCTTCCCCTGCTTTAATGGATAGCCTCATCATTTAAACACAGTGTAACTCTTTAACATTCGGAGGAAAAATACGGAAAATTGTTTTTTGCCTTCACAACACTTGAAAATAAGAGTCACAGAATGTTTTTTTAATGCTTTAGTGCCAGAGAGGAACACACATTTTGCTTCATCATCGGGGAGCATTTAGAATATCAGGGTGCACAGTGGAAAAAAGCTCTCTTTGGAGAAGAATATATTCTACATCTCCTGCTGAACAATTTTTGTTTTCTTTTCCAGGGAGTAGTTTATGTGCTATGTTTAGGCCACACATGAAAGTAATATCTCCCTCATGAGACTGCCTTTGGCTTAGGCTGATTTTCTGAGGCCAAGATTATGGTAATGATTTAAGAGAGAAAGAAGCAAAACAGAATAGAATGGAAGATGGAAGGCAAGGGATTAGAGAGGTGAAAAATTTTCCCCATCTAATCCAATGTAATTAAAGAATGTCTTAGGAAAATGAGAGGCAAGTCAGATCTCAAATAAAACCAAGACACTGGGATAGTGTCTTCATCAGGTCAACACTACTGCGTATTCTGCAGCCTGATGCACCAAAGGAATGTCAGAGTCCAACAGTAACGTAAAACTGAAAGCTTGTCTTTTAAGTTTCGGTCCTATTCTATGAAATACCCAGAAGCCTACCGGGGCACGTGCCGTTTCTTTCGGTGGCTCCTCCAAGGCCAGCTGTGCATATCTTCGGTAGCTTGGAAGCTGGCCAGTGCAGTAAGCCCCATGCTGGAGTTGGGAAACTAATCCCCTCTATTACTGCTTTTTCACAGGTGGGACACCTGCCCTCTTCTTTTATCAAGGTCTTCCTAATGACATATTAGTGGCTCTCCAAACTCAACACAGCATTTAGATCATTATATTTGAATGAAAAGATAAATGCAATGAAGAAACACTAGTAATGGGTAAATAGGATATTTAGTCTAAGGGCCTGGTGCACATGCAACAGATTTATCACTTTTGACAGCCAGATGAAAAGGGGGGGACGGAGGGAGGGAAGAAGGAAGGAAAGAAGGAAGGTCGGAAGGTAGGGAGGAACAGAGAACTCAGTGTAAACCAAAACAAGCACACTTTAAGGGTTCTATGAAAAATGAAGTACTTATATCTATCTCTGGCTCTGTTTTCTTTCCTGGGAGAAAAACAAGAGAGAACTGGGGTTGTCTAGGAGATGTGGAAGCTTCTGGCTTCTAAGCATTTGAAGACTCATTTTATTTATTCATTTATAAAATAGGCATAATGCTGCTTACCTTAAATAGCTAAATTTTTAAAAGATGTAATTTTTTAAAAAATAAAAGCAAGATAACTACAGAACAGGCAATTTAGAAAATTTTAAAAATCAGTTTTAAAAAACTCTCACTTCCCTAACACAGCTACTGTTTGACTTCAGTATTTTCATGACCATGTATGTTTTACATACATAGCATTTTTAATCTTTTTTAACTGAATCTCACATAATGAGCATTTTCCATATTGTACTGATACAATATGGAAATTTAATTTAATATGAATAAATATGATTAAATCTTTAATCATATTTGGTTAAGTAAACATCTCATTTTAGAGTAAATTACATAATCTCTTATCCTCTTGAACATTTTGGTTGCCCATACATTTTGACTACTATTAACAACATATCATGATGATATCTTTGTGCATATGGTTTGTGACGGTTTGAAAGTTTGTACCCCGCTATAATTCATATGCTGAAATCCTAACCTGCAAGGTGATGGTATTTTGGGAGGTAGAGCCTTCATGAATAGGATTACTGCTTTTATACAAGAGGCTCCAGAGAGATCCCTTGCCCCTTCCACCATGTGGGGACAGTGAGAAGTCGGCAGTCTGCAATCAGGAAGGGGGCCTTCACCAGAATGCACCCATGCTGATGCCATGATCTTGGACTTTCAGTCTCCATAATTGTGAAAAATAATTTTTTTTTGTTTATAAACTACTCAATCTATGGTATTTTGTTATGGCAGCCTGAACAGACCAAGACGGGCTGTTTTGTTTGTTTGTTTGTTTTTTCTCAATAGGGCTTATTTCCTTGGGATGTAGTCTCAGAAATATGACTCCTAAAATAAAGAAGAAGAAGAAAAAAAAGAAATATGACTCCTGAGCTAAGTAGTCAAAGATCCTTTTTGTGGAAATTGACTAGAAATATATGATAGCTCAGGTCTTCATATCTGTGCCAGCACCATATAATACCATTAATTTTGCAATTTCTAAGTTAATAGATGAAAGATGCTACTTCACATTTCTTTCTTTACTAATTGGGGTGAACATTTCTTACTTATTAGTTATATCTCCTCTTTTATAAACTCAGTTTACATCTCTTGTATGTGTGAATTTTGAGAGAGAGCAAAACAATGAGAGTTCCTTGTGTCATTTTCAAAATGGGTATTTGAGGTTGTTATTGTTATCACTGAAGTTTTATTTCCAGTCTAAAGCATAACCAGTCATATTACAAGGATCCCAGATTTTGGAACTTTGTTCTTTCTGCAATTGTAAGGTCAATATGAGTCTCTCAAATCTAGTGATTGATAGTGATTTCACCATTTCTCTCCTTCCTGAAGTCTGTAATACAGATTCACCCACAATCTCAGCTTGCAAAACCCTCTGCAAGTTTTCTGTCTTCTTTCTGAAACCTTCTGATTACTCTGAAATGACAGGCACCATGACCATTGCAGATCTCCCCAACCTCACCAACATGTCATTTCTCAATAATAAATGTTGCAATCAGCACTATAGCTGCCAAGTTAGTCCTTGTCCAGATTGCTAAATAACACATAACTGTTACATAACTGTTACATAACTCTATAGGGGGCCCACATAAAACTTTACACTCCTCAGCACCACCCCATTCCAGCCCCTGACATGAGCGGCCCTGACTCTGCAACACAGTGTGGGGTTTAATGGTTTATTCCACTCCTCCACTGTGTTCTGGGCTCAGTCTAATACCTGCAATCCAGTTCTTTCAGGTTGGGGCTTTTCTCTGAGGACATATTTACCATCATTCACTATATTTCCAGATGGGATTACTGTATTGTTATACACACAATCTGAGCTATCTCAGAGAACCTCTGATAAAGTGTGTGTGTGTGTGTGTGTGTGTGTGTGTGTCGGGTACATGGCAGAAGTGGGGAGTGGTTTAGGAAGAAGAGAAACCAAGATCTGGGCCTCTTACCTCAGAATAAACAAACTCCTTACACACCTTTTAAGTCCTGAACATAATTTCTGCTGCCAATCTTCTATTTTTCTAACTTTTTGTTTTATATTGGAGTATAGCTGATTAACAATGCTGTGTTAGTTTCAGGTGTACAGCAAAGTGATTCAGTTATACATATACATGTACCTATTCTTTTTCAAGTTCTTTTCCCATTTAGGTTGTTACATAATATTGAGCAGAGTTCCTTTCAGGGACTTCCCTGGTGGTCCAGTGGCTAAGACTTCATGCTTCCACTGCAGGGGGCATGGGTTCGATCCCTGGTCAGGGAACTTAGATCCTACGTGGCACAGCCAAAAAACAATTTTTTTTTAAGTGTATTGAGCAGCGTTCCCTGTGCTATACAGTAGGTCCTTGTTGGTTATCCATTTTAAATATAGCAGTGTGTACACGTCAGTTCTGAACTCCCTAACTATCCCTCCTCCCCACCATTCCCCCCTTTGGTCTGTGAGTCTGTTTCTGTTTTGGAAATGAGTTCATTTGTATCTTTTTTTTTTAGATCCCACATATAAGCAATATCATATGATATTTGTCTTACTTTGTCTGACTTATTTCACTCAGTATGACAATCTCTAGGTCCATCCATGTTGCTGCAAATAATCTTCTATTATAATCCCTCTAGGGTTTAGAAATGACCCTAGAGATAACCTCCATGATGTGCATCATGAGAATATTGAGACTTATTAGACCAAAGATTTCAGAAGGATGAAACCCATTTTCATCTTTTGGGCTGGCTCCTCCACCTGGTGTGTATTTATTCAAAAAGAATAACACAATTGCAGCAGATCTTCTGTAGTAAGTGTCCCCTGGAATTTTAGCTTCATAATATAGCATTTCATTGTCGATTGCTAGATATTTAAGGTTTAGGTCTGCATCACAACGAAATATATGCTTTGACTCTTGCAGCTTTACCTGTTTTTGTGGTCTACTGATAATCAATGTTCTTCTGTTTCTTCTAGCATTACCTTATATACTTTAAGATGCTGTCATATCTTTCTTGGTTGCTTTCCATCAAGGCTGGAAACACTCAATTCTTTAATATCTTCTCATAGATCATATCTTCAAGCCTCTATTACTTTGCTGTTCACCTTTGGATTCTACTAATTTTTTAGTGTTCTTTGCATGATACAATAGCCACAACTAAAAACAGTACTTTAATATATAGAAAGAAAAACCAAAACAATATCGTTTTGCTGAGACACTAGTCATTTGACCCACAAAAAAAGTACGATGTAGAGTATCCAGGCATGGTCAACAGTCAGTATTTATAGAGCTGTTTGGACTAGTTGAAAAATGAATCAAAATTGCTCCAGAGAATAGGACCAATTCTAGCGACCCGACCTCTTACCGCCCCACCCCCCATACACACAGTACTACTGGCTTTTTTTTTTTTTTTCTTTGCTTTGAAGAGGAATTAAACAACTACTCTCAAAATTTTCTATTGCTGTCATAGAGCAAAACATACAACACAGACGTGCCAAATGATACAAATGTTAAACAGGGTTTTAGCTAATGTATAAAATCCAAGGTGTTCTCCAAGCTGCTTAAACTGCATCCAAATCTAATTTATAGGCAGATGGATTCCTGATGATGTGACTTAGTTCGAGTAATGAAATTAACATAAGATCCAAAGGGAGTTCGGTGTATTGTTCTCATTAATTATGAAAGTATGATTAAGTGATTTACACTACAATACTGCCATCATTTAGGCATTCAATGGAACCTTATAGTTCAAGAAAATCACAGATATTTCATTTAAGAAAACCGTGTTTGTTTTATTTTAATAAATTCTTTATCAAGTTACTAGAATACCACGGATGCTACTCAGGCCCTAGTAAAACACAAAATTCTTTCTTAGTAAGACTGAAAGCAGTATGCACATGACAAAACAATTGGTGACCCCAACTCATACATTTCTACCCAAAATAGTTCCCCTCAGACAAAACAGTAAAGTAAGGAGAGCCTTTTCTTATATGTATCCCTAACCAAAAGAGCAAAAAGACAAGGAAAATGTAATTTCCCACCAAAACAGGTGATTGAGTTTCTCAGTAACAGATGGATCCTCTAAAGGCTGGTAACATTCTCCACATGGCAACATCATCTCACAGTTTTATGATGGGGACATGATAGTCAAATGTCAATTCAAAATCCGGAAAACACCAACACTTACTGAGTGCTAGTATCTATGATGGCAGTCCTAATAACCAGAATATCATTATTATTTTATTATTTTGTTCTTTAAAATTTAATTTTCAAGTGATTTATAGGTACTTTCTATACTATTATTATAAAATACTGAATAACTAGATTGGCTGTCCATATATATGTTAAAATGGGAAACATTTTAGATGTACATGCTAGATGTACATACAGTTAGTTTACATACTAACAAATAAAGAAGAAATTTTTCGTCTGTAAGTTTCGGAGTAAAGTCAAGACATGACCAGAATCATGTTTGAAGGAGCAAAGAGTCATAAGAACTAGTGTTATGTGATCTGAAAAAGACAGAATGAAAAAAATAGACAAAAGATAAAAGTACTGAAACCTCATTTTTAATGTATTAGATCTTCTCCATAAAATTGTGGGAGAGTATACACATTTTTATTTATATTTTCCTCAAAAATTTTTACTAACATTGAAAATATATAGCCCCAAAGGGAAAACAGTTAACAAAATATGTAATAAAAATATATTAAGAATTTTAGTGTGTATTACACTTTCTGTGTATATTTTACTTTCCACATAATCTATTCAGATTCAGTCAAATCAACAACCTGTATTATCTTATGTGTTCACTTGAAAGCCCATATAAACGCCAAAACATCACGTGCTTCCTGGGGGTTCTGAGTGACAATGTAAAATCTGAAGGTTTAAACATGCACAATAAATATGTCTGTATTCTTAGCATTTAGCAGAATTCCCTAGATGGAAGGGTCACATAGATATGATTTTTCAGGAGTTTAAACCATGTAAACAATACTTCCTTTATACTTCACAGTAAAATTATAACTTTCTCTTTAAGTAGAACTTGCTTTCTTGTCCCACTGTCAACTTCCATTGACCCTAGTAACTTGTTCATTTATTAATCGACGAGCATTTATTGAGTGCTTATTATGTGCCTAACCCTGGTGTTCTACAGACTCCTAATTGAGAAAAGGACCAACAAATTTGCATACCATTCCTAATGAGAATATCTATTACACTAATAAGTAGAGCCAGAGGATAATGCAGTGATGCTAACGCTGTTTAAAGTAAATCATGAGATAAGCTAATTGGTATAGTACCACATACTGTACCACATAGTGAACAGTTTGATAAGTGAACAAGGGCTAAATGAAAATAGAAAACCAAATCAGGAAGCATTAAAGTCGTGTAAAGGAAAAAATTTAAAACAACAAATTTTTAGAACAGAAATGTAGTAGAGAGAAAAGATGGTGGAATAGACATATATGGCAATACTTCAGCACAAGGCCAAGCCACTGCTCTAGAGAGCATGGGGATAGACTATCAGCTTGTGGAATTTCTTTCCAGATTTATATTTCTGTAATTCCATTAAAAAACAAAACTAGCCTTCCACTTCTTGCCTCTTCCCCACTGGCCACCAAGGAGAAAAAGCAGCAGCATTATCTTTAAACAGCTCAGCTAATGCTGACAGCCACTTCTGTGTCTAGCGGTCACTGGGCCTAACGGCAGCCTGAGGATTTTAAATAGCCATCGGCCCGTATTAGTATTGGACCCCACTGAACACCAGCCTCAAGCACTTCAGCCCCAGAACAATGAGCAGCCATTGATCCATGATGTCAACTGTCTGAAGGGTAAGAATAAAGCCATTTTAAAACGGAAACAGACAAAGAGGCAAACTCCCTCAAGCATTTTTAAACTATATCATAATCAATGGTGCTGAAAGCTGTACTGAGATCAAGTGCCGAAGGATAAGATTGGAGGAGAAAGCAAAATCTGCCACGTAAGGAAGTCATTTATTACTCTGACAAGGATAGTCTCCCCACTCATTGTGTGTTAGGTGACTGAAATTTTCACATTTAGAGTAGTTTGGTAGATATATATTCAACTCTTTGGCTATCACCCATAGAGGGCAATTCTGGGAGGGAGAGGGGATGGACATGGTCTGGTTGTAGCTCATGGTGGTGGGGTGTTTTCTTGTCTTTTCTTCTTGGCGATCCTGGAATATCAGGATCTGGGTCTTGTCCAGAGAGCCTCTGTTTCCAGGGTCTGTCCAGAGAGCCTCTTGACTTGTCTCCTAAGAAGCGCTTTGCAATGTTTGAGTTTCTTTATTAAACCAATTTTTCTGTGAATTTTTCGATACCCCCCAGAACTCAAAGAAACATTAGAATAATATCACCCATGACTCGCTTCCTAGAACATGCTTGTTTTGTTTTACTTTTAAAACAAGGATCAAGGATCGCAGTACTATTGAAAAGTAACTTGATATTTATGATTCCCCTTCGGAGTGTTTATCGCAGTGTAATTAAACCAGTCGTGCTGGTTTGAGGAATTTTAGCATACTTTATGTATTTTTTAAGATTCTCTACTTATCATATATTGCCAGACACTCTCAAATCTGCATTTTTCTTTAACTGAATAAAATTATAAGACATGAAACACTTGCATCACCAGAACTGTCAAGCAGGCTTTTCTCAAAAACCAAAAAAACTAATAAAGAATGTTTTTTTTGAGTATTTATCATAAAGCTGCTTATCACAGCTTTCTAGCATCAGGTTAAAAATACACATTTATTGAAACAGAGTAGATCCAGATTCAAGTGGATTCTGGCAAAAAAGACACCCCTTAGCCCTAACCTCATTCAAATGTGTAAGTAGGGCTTATAACATGTAGAAGAGTTACTTCTGGGTGAAGTGTTAAAATCCATAGAGGAAAAAACTTAACTAAGAATCACAGGGCAGGAGTGTAGTGTAGACTATGTTGTGATAGGAGCAGCGCGACACTGGAGGGTGCCTGCAACTCAGCATCACAGGCCACCTCGTGTGGAACCCTGTGCTGAAATCCTGGGGGTGTTCTTCCTATGGGCCCTGTCGTTAAGTCTGGAACACCTCCCTCGTGTGCCCAGCAGCTTCAGCGTGCTGGCTCCCAGGGACAGTTCTGAAGGTGAGTGTTGGCGGGATAACAGCCCACAGAGCTTTAATTAATCCATTTTAACTGTATACAATAGTGTTTAGTATACACAAACTGAAAATTTTATAATCATTTGGGCAATCTTTTTGGATTGACTAATACATTCATTCAACAACAGCAAAACATGTTGGCACTTTCTGGGCTAGGTACTGTGCTAAGCACGGGTGGTGAAAAGCTGAAAAATAACACATTCTCTTATCCACGGGAGGATTCCAGTATGTAAAGGGAGACGCACAAACAACTGAGATGATAAGGTGATGATAAAAACCATAAAAATTCAAGTTCAGAGAGCTAAATAGTTCACACAATAAAAGGAGTTAATTCTGTCTTATTGTGGCAGCGGCTGGGAAAAGTCTATATCGTTCCACTGCAAAACATAAGAAGACAAAAGATATTGATTTATTTAGAGCAGTTTTCTGCATTTTGGAGCTGACACACCAATTTTTGTGTCACACGCTTCCAATCTTCCTGAAAAAGTTTTATTTTACATTTCCAAGAGTTGGCGTGAGTTAAAGCTGGTAGTTTTGAGATCATATCACAGGTACTGAAATAACTAGAGACAATAGGGGCAATGTGGAATAGGAATCAATGATATGGAATTCAAACTCAGATCACAAAAGGGATAGAAATGGGAAGTGAGTCAAATGACTTTCTTTCCAGTCAGTATAAAGCTGTCTATACTCACAGCAGGTGCCTGCTTGCTTTACTCAAGAAAACTGGACCGTGCCAGCTTCTGCTTGCACATCATCATCACAAAATTGTGCTGTCATCACCACCACATTAACAACTAACACATATATAGCACAAGCCAATCTGCTACGCACTGTTCTATTACAAACATTAACTCACTTAATCCTCACCTCAACTTTGTGTGATAGGTACTATTGTTATCCCCATTTTACAGATCAGAAAACTGAGTCATAGGGAAGTTAAGTAACTTCTTAACTACTTAGTAAGTAGTAGAGCTGGGAAATGAACCCAGGCAGTCTGGCTCCAGAGTCTTAGCTCTTAACCACTAAACTAAACTGTTTCTTTAAAGATTTTTAAAGTACAATAAAAATAAATACAGTCATATAGTATTTTACCTAAGAGAATTAATCCTAATAGAAAAAAAATGTATGTTTGTACACCAGAAGCAAGGGATAAATCACCTCTGGGACTCTGTAAATCTGTGATACTCTTACATAAATGTATCCCACTGCAAAAAATGATCAATTCTTTTCCAAAAGCTCCTCTATTTTTCTCACCTAATTAAACACAATTTGGGGAATTAATTTTAAATATGTTATTCAGTAAACTAACCTTAAGAACAGTGATGAACAGTCTTTTTTTTTTTTTAGCAGTACGCGGGCCTCTCACTGTTGTGGCCTCTCCCGTTGCGGAGCACAGGCTCCGGACGCACAGGCTCAGCAGCCATGGCTCACGGGCCCAGCTGCTCCGCGGCACGTGGGATCTTCCCGGACCGGGGCACGAACCCGTGTCCCCTGCATCGGCAGGCGGACTCTCAACCACTGCGCCACCAGGGAAGCCCAACAGTCATATTTTTTATGTAACTATCAAAAGATGTTAAACCCAGAGTTCCAGTGAGCATCACATGAGATTCCTACATGTTTTATGTGCTTTAGACATCTCAGGCTCAAATTCCCTCCTATTTATTATTATTCTTTCACAACTGTACTATTAGATTTTATCTCTTAAATTATATGAATATTTCCTAAATATATCCCTTCCTTCTCATCGTCAATGAAAGTGATCTCTTTTTAGGTTTCATCTCTCACTTGGGAAATAAACTCCCTTAAACTACTGAGCTCTTAACTATATGCTATTCATTGTGCTAGAAGCATTATATATTTATCTCATTTGATCCTCATAAAAGTTCTGAGCAGAGTAGTGGTATCCACATTGAACAGGTGAGGAAAAGTTTCATAGAGATTAAGTAGCTGGCCGAAGGTCACCCGACTGGTGAGTAGTACAGCTGGGAGAATTCAAAACCATTTCATGTATGTTCCACATTTTTCCCAAGACACCATCTTATTTTACTGGGCAGCTCCTCTGCCTCATGTGTATGAATTGATTAATACATAAGTTTGATGCATAATAGGAAAAATGTACAAAGTCCCTCCAATCTACTATTCCATTATGACTTAGCTTTCAATACTCTATCACCCTCTGGAATTTTTTGCCTCATATCAAATAAATATGTTCTGGATTATCTCTCCAGAAAAAAAGGAAAAATTTGAGCAAATCTCTTTAGATTTGAAAGGTAGAGAGAAATTAATTCCATTTGTTTTCAATTATTACTGTTATAACATTTAGTAAGTGTTAGTAATGAACCCAAACAGATCTAACTCTACCACATTTTCAGGACTGAAATTTTAAACAAAACAATGTTGTTTCCTGAAGAAAAGAATCTCTCCCAGAATATTATTGGATGAGAAATACAATACGATGAGAGAAGGAAATTTATGAAAACAGTAGTATATAAAACAAGTCTTATACGACCATTTCTAAAATAAAACTTTCTAAAGGAAACAAGCGGTTTAAAAAATCTGATATTGTAATGAAAATTTAATAGGACTGCCAAACAAAGAAGCATTCATCTGTTTCAGGACCTTTTGAGAAACAAATCCAAGTATTTGCCTAAGAAAACTAGTCTAAGAATTTCTGATATTGTTAACTGTAAAATAGACATCTATTTGACTTACTGATACAGGTTAATTTGTTTAGTTACTGCTTCTGAAAGGTAAAAAATGTGATTGTGACAAAAGCTAGAAAACGAAAAACAACTTCTAAAGGGCAGTATGACAATTTGCAATACTCCATATACTCCAGACCGCTCCATTTCTTCTTTAACTACATATTCAGTATGACCAAAACATAGCAATGCCAATAATTTTCATATTAAAGCAAAACAGTTTTATGTAGGACTTTTACAAGAGTAGACAGGTTTCTGTAATGATCTCCCAGAAAGATATAAAATAAGGGGGCAAAAAAACTAGCTGTCATCTCCCCAGTTTTTCAAGTCCATCTTTTCTCTTTTCCCTCTCATCCATTCTTTTAAATTCAGCAATAGAAAAACAATTTAAATTGAAGGGGGAAAGACTACAAGTCTGTTTTTCTAAGAGACAAGAACAATCCACCTACCCATATTTCAAGACTCATCTTAAGTGTCACAAAATTTCCAAAGCTTTTTCTTAATGACCCTGCCCCCAAGTAGAACAGAGTTCCCTTGCTTTGTGTCCTCTTGAAATCATGTACATTGTCTTAGAGGCTGCAACATTCCTTTGTTTCATCTGTCTCCATGATAGGAATACAAGTTCCTTGAGGGCAAAGGACACATCTTACTCACCTTTGATTCCTCGGTGCCTGGTACAGGGTTTGGAAGGGACTTAATTAACATTTGTTGAAAGGAAAAAATATGTAAAAGAAAAAAAGAAATACATTATAGGTATGCCTTTCCCAAATATAGGCTGCAGTATTAATATTTTTCTTGCAAAGTTGAAATTTAAAAACTAAAACTGTAATGAAGGAAACTGCTTAAAATTACCTCTTAAAAATAAAAAAAAAATCAGCAATATAAAGTAGAAAAAAAACTATTATCCACTGAAAATTCTCAAGATATGATCATTCCTGGCGACTCAGATGGTTGAAACATGTTTATTCTCACATCACATACTTAATTTCTCTAACACTACAGGGGAGCCTAAACTACTTTTTATATTAAATTGAATTCCTTGAGAATTTGTTCTGGTATGATACTATACAAGCAACACTATACCAAGAACCACATACTGGGTTTTTATGCCCATTGTCCAAACCCATATTCTATTATGTCCTGTAGGCCCAGCATGACTCATTTATAATGCTATACCAATCTCTCACTTTGTATAAATCAGCAGTTTTCACATCTGTGAGCTACTTGGCTGGTTTTCAGATTGTTTTGTTTTGTTTTGTTTTCTGGAACATATTGCTTGGTGCTCCTCTGTTTTCTCAAATATTAATCCTAAGTACCATTTTTTTTTTTTTTTTTTTTGCGGTACGCTGACCTCTCACTGTTCTGGCCTCTCCCGTTGCAGAGCACAGGCTCCGGACGCGCAGGCTCAGCGGCCATGGCTCACGGGCCCAGCCGCTCCGCGGCATGTGGGATCTTCCTGGACCGGGGCATGAACCCGTGTCCCCTGCATCGGCAGGCAGACTCTCAACCACTGCGCCACCAGGGAAGCCCGTAAGTACCATTTTTATATATGTCTTATTCTTTCTTGGATTTTGATTTTTACCCGTACAATTCTAAAAGAGCTTCTCAATATTCACCAATAACTTTTCAAACTCAGTGACCTTTTTCTTTTTTCAGTCCCCAACCTTAGACTTCACAACAGCATTTGATACTTCTCCTGGCTTCTATGACACCAGTTATCCTGGTTCTCATTCCATTCCTTTCTGACCTTTGCACCATTTTTATATATGCCTTATTCTTTCTTGGATTTTGATTTTTACCCGTACAATTCTAAAAGAGCTTCTCAATATTCACCAATAACTTTTCAAACTCAGTGACCTTTTTCTTTTTTCAGTCCCCAACCTTAGACTTCACAACAGCATTTGATACTTCTCCTGGCTTCTATGACACCAGTTATCCTGGTTCTCATTCCATTCCTTTCTGACCTTTGCATTTCAGTCATCTTTTATATCTGTTTGCCTGTTGTCTACATTTTGGTCTATTCTCTCAACCTCTGCATCCTGGGCTCCATCACCTCTATTGCATTTAAAAGGCCAGCCCTAGGCCCTATACAAGATACAAGCCTGCATTTCTAATCGTCTTATATGTCTACATAGATAACTTTCAAACTCCTCAAATACAGAATTTTTGAAACAGAACTTATCTTCCCCTCAGATGTACCCCTTGGATTTCATTTCTGTTAATAGCCATACTATATCCCTTTCTCTCAGGATCCAATCTTATAAACTTTGACTACTCTCTTTCTTGTCCATTCTGCAATATATCTTGCACTAATTCTTTCTTCTGATTCCACTTACTTCACCTCAATTTAGATCTTCAATTCCATCTACCTGTACAATTGTAAAATTCCAAGTAAACTAGCTTCTTTTGCCCTTAAATTAATCTTCTTTAAGGACATCTCTGATTATATATTTCCATTGCATAAAATGCCATCAAGGGATAGAATGCAAAAACTTTAGTCCGACATTCTGGGTACTGTGCAACATCTACCACTTTTCCAACCTTATCTTCCTCTGTTCCTTTCAGGTATTCAGCGTTCCAGCAGAACCGACTTACTAAACCTTCTTTGCGCATGCCAAGTGAATATGTTCATTCTTGCACTGATAGCAGCAAGGACATTGCTTAGCACGTAAAAGTGCTCAATAAAAAATTGTTAAGAGAATAAATGAGAACACATAAGAGTCTTCTACCCCGAAAACATATCCAGGATATTTTAAAAGGATGAGGTAGAAGCTACCATAAACTTTACTAAATGGCGGAGAGTAGAGTAAGCCAAAGGGGTAATGGATGTGGAAGCTAAAAGGAAGCCCCAGGAGGACCCTCCCCTAAAAATATTATTAGCTTTGTTGGAAAGCGCATGAGTCTTCCAGACTTAAAGCAAAAGGGTAGATGGTAACTTGCCAAAGAAGCTCCCAGTACTACACATTTTTTAGAAGAAATTCAGTTCTTGCTGTTCTTTATTTACTTAAAAATGGATGTGACCTATAAGAGTTATTTGTCAAGGACTGAACAGTTGCAGCATAACGAATCTGAACCTTTCACTATGAATAATGCATAATTAACATATTAGCCAAAGGATGCTGAATGTTCAACTCAGAAACATTCTGGTACCAAAAGGGGAAAAAGAATCTTACTTGGTAAATTAAAACATATGTTGCATGTTTGACTCTCAACATCCATAAAACTGAAGGAGTAGATGCCAATTTGTCTAATAATGATGATAAAGTTGGAAAAATGGGGGGGTGGATTAGCCTTTAAATGACTGTATTCCAGATAACCTCTCTCCTATCTATGCCTTGAGATACATTTAGTGATGGGATCTTTGTAATAGGATTTGAACCATATAACACTGAAAATATTCAAAAATACATAGAGAAGCTGTGTGGGCTCCTCTCTAATTAGCAATCTTGATTCTGTCTTTATAATTAATAGAGCTCTTACCATTTCTAAATAAGAAAGCAATGTTATATCCTGCCCTATGCTTGACCATTGGAATTATTTCTGGACTATTAATAATTATTCATCACCCGCAACTGACTATTCTTGTTAACTCTTCTTGGAAGAGTCCCCTCTTACTCATAGGAGCCTAGGACAGTTGCTTTCTCAAAACATCAGGATCACTTTACACACCTTATTTAAAGGAGTTAGTTGAATGTCTCTTGAAAGTGTCCAAAGAATTATCAAAATACCACAAATATGGAGAAACTGAACAACCAGTGCTTTAGCCAGGTGATTAAGGTCAACAGCAGTCATAAATCATGTAGATAGTAACTACCCTTGATAAGATGTGATGAAAACAGTACTTTATCTCTGTGGTCTTCCTCTCCAAAATATATAACCCATGTAATTATTAAAAACATCTGAAAAATCCCAACTGAAGGACATTCTACAAAGTAACTGATGAGTAAGTAATCCTCAAAACAGTCAAGGTTATGAAAAACAAGGGAAGTTTGAGAAACTGCCACAGCCAAAGGGAGTCTAAAGAGATATGATGACTAAATGTGACATGGTAATCATGGATGAGATCTTGGAATAGGAAAATGACATTAGGTAAAAACTAAGGAAATGTAAAAAACGTATGGACTTTAGTTAATATTACTGTATCAGTATTGTTCATTAATTGTAACAAATGTACCACGCTCATGCAAGACGTTAACAATAGAGGAAACTGTGAAGCAAGGATGAGGTATATGTAAACTCTCTGTACTATATGCTTAACTGTTCTGTAATCTAAAACCATTAAAAAAAATAAAGCCGATTAATTAAACAAAAATACCAGAAATAAGTTCACTGATAGGACCTCTGACACAGGGGGGCTGTATGATAGGGCTCAGCAGGGCAAAGAGGTGGGGAGGCAGGGCAAGAAAAGGGTCTGACAGACAGTGAATAATGGGACTTCTTGCTGTCACCTAGCTGGTGTGGAATCCCTCCTCTCCAGAACGTGAGTGCGAGTACAATGAGGGACGAATATGGACCTGTCTAACAACCATCCGTGGGTGGTTTTGTCTGATGCTTGAGGATGTTAGTTAACACAGTTGAGGGACTGTCTCAGCTGAGCAAAATGTTCCAAGAAGCCAGTGGAGACACAACATTCAAGTAATCCAAGAGTCATGGCTTTATCCCAGCCTTTAATAAAGCTCCTGTTAGTATTCATGCTATGGCAATTTTTTTTTTATTTTAGTAAAAACAAAAACTCTCTTTGAGGGAAACAGCATATACAGGATGATTAAGTTTAACATCAACACTCATAAATCATGTAGATGGTAAGTATCTTAGGATCCTTAGGTTTCATAAAGCATTTGGACTGGATAGAGCAAACAAGGGGTTCTGCACCCATAACATAAATTTAACCACACTCCCCATCCCCAGCCTCTTCCTCTTAACACCGAAATGGCAACAAAACTGCCTAACCCATGCCTTGAAGTCTGAAGTGATTCATGTATCACCCTTGCCTGAAAGATAGACGTGGACTCTAATGCACACCAGGAAAGAGACTCGAAGTTCAAGGTCCCTGTTTCACATTCGGTGGATCTCTGCTCTTTTTGACCACTTCAGCTTTAAGATCATTTAATCCATTACTGACTGAGCTTTCTGCTGCACCTCTAGGAATGTATGTTACTTTTTTTCCTGCATTTATTTTTAAAACTCTGTTATTAAATACAGGTACTCAAGCATGTACATTAGGATTTATTTTCCTCAAAAATGTATTGCTCTCTGCATAGTATGTCTTACCTGTATTTTTCCTTGAATAACTAGTCTTCCTATAATAGTTAAACACTGGGTCAAATAGCTGCAATGTACTCAGATATACACTGTTCTCTGATTATTATTTAAGCCTTATTCTATATACTATTCATATCGTTATATTTTTAAAACAACACACAACTTGACTGGCCTCCAAAAAAGTTCGTACAGGAGTTATTTAATACTCTGAAGCCTCTGGGGGTAATGAATAGACTCTAAGTTTCCTTTTTTTAACTGAAAATACATTTTTACGAAAAACTTATTTAAAATTTGAAATAATATTTTTAAAAATCGACACACATGGAAAGGCATAGTTTACGCTGCTCATCTGAGTATTAGATAAGTGCTTTGTAAGTTTTAACCTTAGCCATTTTGTCCGATGCTTGAGGATGTTAGTTCACACAGTTGAGGGCCTGTCTCAGTTGAGTTTAATTTCTGAAAGGTATCTGACACAGTGCTCTGCACAGGTGTTCACCAAAACACCGTTCTGCAGATACAAAGAGAAGATGATTTATAAACTAGAGAAGATGCCATTAAAAGAAAAACTTCTCATCTTAGGTACTAATTCGTAAAAACCCCTATTAAAAGGCATTTGGGGCAATGAGATATATCACACAATTCAGCTAAAGTATCAGAGGTGTTTTATGTAGTCCATAATTATCAAAGTTAGTGCTGATATCTATGATTTTGTTTTCTAGATTTTGTAACCTCATCGTTCTCTAGGTTTCAAAAATAAGCAACAGGATGCATTGTTAAAAAAATTTTTTTTTCCTTATCTGCCTAGGTATAAAGTTAAGTTGAAGGTCCCAGATGAGAGGTAAATGTAAAGAAAAGTAAACTGAAGATATCTTTTGTTTTCTCGGCTTCATGATTCTACGTGTCTAATATTATTAGATGACAAAAATAATTCTGAATTTGTGAAGAATTGGAATAATTATGGCTCCACAGTGAGGGTAAGGCATGAAGGCACAATTTAAGGTTCCAATGCCAACTGTGGCCAAAGGGAACTGAGGTTCAAGTCAGTGATTCTGAGATTTTAACCACATGCACATTGGAAAAACCAGTTCAAATTTTAAAAGTCCACATGAAACCATAAATTCTTAAAACTTTCTAATAGTAAGAGAACTGGGTTGTTTCCAATCCACAAACATAAGAAAATTCCTAGCCTGCTAATAAATATTTCACCATGAATATCATTCATAATGGAGAAATTATTAAACAAGACCAAAGTTTGCTTTTCCAATTTCATTGATTCAAAAATAAAACATTCAAACTGCATAAATGAGAAAACTTTGCATTGTCGGATTCTATTGGGAGGATCAAAATAAAAGGCATCAATGGTAAATAATTTTGCCATTTCATGAAAACACTACTATTTTCAGTAAATTTTGTAATAGCTCATACTTATTGTTCATAATATTCCAAGTACTGTGCTAAGTTTCATATTCATTATCTACAGAGGTCACAAAATGTATGCCAACTCAGTCTTCCCTATTCACTAGAAACAGAAATAAAAATGAATCCAATGATAAGAAAGCATTAAGGTACATTTTAAGAGAACTGTTCAATTTTTAAAGTACCTTATTTTAACTTTGCCATAATCCCACAAATTAGAACAGACCAAGTATCTTTTCCCCATGCTAAGGATGAGTAAATACTTCTGGATAAATACCTCACTAGAATTTGGGGTCAGATCCAGGACTAGAATCTAGTTCTCTTTTATCTAAATTGCATTGAAGACGTGAAAATTAAATCTACTATAAAAACAGCGGTGACTATCAACAGGTTAAAAAAAAAAAACTCTCAGGATATTCAAGGAATAGATTTGAGATGTTTGTTCTTACAGTGAACCCAGCGGGTACCACTATTATCACAAGTGTCATAATGTACTAAACTGGTTGGTTTAATCTGTCTGTCTCCCCCATAAATCTGTAAACTTCTGGAGAGCAGGGACCTTGTTCCATTCAACTTGGTCTCATGAAACTTAACAACTCTTTATTAATAAAAGGTTTCAGAGAGGACTGAAAAGGGAGCTGAGCCTGGCACCTGAAGACGGCTGGACAAGCACAGTGGGAAACTCGGAAGCAGTAGTTCAAAGAAATCGTAAACAAACGAAGGCCTGAATTACCTCCCAGGAAAATTTGACACAGGGCAATCAAATTGGAGACATAACCTTCAAAAGTTACAAATAAAGAGTCATTTAATCATCCTGACAGAAAGATCAGGTCATTACTAAGAGAGGGGGAAAAAAAAAATCAGACTGACTTCACCCTTCCCCATGGCAAACTTCAATAACAAAAGACAACAGTCATGCCTATAAAAAACCCAGGAAATAAATGTTCTTCCAATGAAACAACTGCAATCCATTTTGAGCACGCCAGTTTTATTTCTGATCTTCAGTTTATTCATTAGAATGCCTACCTCACAGGATGTAGGGAAGGTACATGGCGGCACGTCTTTTTAATAAATATTAGCTTCTCTTCCTTTCTACAAAGTAGAGAATTTGGAAGTGCTTAGAAGTAATTTCTCATATATAATGGTACTGATTTTATTTACTCTATTAAAAAATGCAAAGGTAAACTTCACCTCAATTCTTATATGAATGATCATAAACAATGAGGTCAGATCTACTTGAGGCATTTACTGCAGTTACATCTACAGTGTGACTTATCTGAGTATATTTTAGAGCTTTAATTGCTGAAGAGGCAATTTTTTCCAAAGATTCAATTGAACTGACAAAAATATGAAGCACCATATTCTGCACAAAGTTTCAGTTTACAAAACTCATTATATATAAGTAGAAACCGTTTCTATTTCAGAATAAAGTAGATACATAAATAGAAAACGTTTCTATTTCAGAATAAAGTAGATACATAAATAGAAAACGTTCCTATTTCAGAATAAAGTGAAGTTATTCTTTAAGCAGATTTCTTTTTCTCTAAATAGAGTTTAAGTTCCTATTAGTACATTTGAACTACAAAAAGTATAAGGAGCTGATCATTTTACATAATTCCTTCTGTAACAAGGCTTTGATATTTTTCATCCATGAAAGTTTAATCTGAGTCTTTATCTACTACTATTTCCTCGTGAACAGGTTTTCTTTATTTTTCTTCTACATTCTATCTTCACATAATAATTTTCTTCCTTTGGTAAATGACTTTGCATCTTAATTAAACACAGAGGAAGATATCTATCACCAGTCATTTCATTACATTTATCAAAAATTCAAGAAGCTGTTAGGAAACCCTGAAAGTGTTTTCAGAACGTAAATTAAAAATATACAGTTCTAGAATTTATAGCAACCAGAACTAAACAAATTGCAAGTGCTGAAATGTAGTTATGCTATGTCTAAATGTATTATTAAAGATAATATACTTATAAGTAAGTGTTATTTTTTAAAAAACAAAACTTTCTTTACTCCTTAGTTTCCATATAGTTAACTCTTGGTCAGAATGCCAAGTAGAACATATCAGTTTTAAATTCCACTTGAAAGTTTATTTTCTGAATTAATATCATTGAGCACTGTAGTGAGTAACAACGAAGGAAACTGTCTCTTGGACTCAGCCTTAGAGACTGACCTCTTTAAAGGATGAATGCACATCACCAAGTTAAATCAAGGTTGCTAATATTTACAGCTGGGATTGAACAAAGAGATAATTTTTTTTGAATGAAATGATCTGAGGAAAGTCCTCTCTTCAGCAAACCCTATATTTTTTATGTACAGGAATAGAATCTAAATTTGCTGAGTTCTTTCCTTTTTTCCCCACTTTTATAAAGGGCAAAATACAAATTTGGCAACACCCCATGGAAGACAAAGTATTATATAAATAGTTGAATAGGAAGTAGGTGAAAGCATTTTTTGAAATGCTTCAGGGTAAGGTCGGATCCCTCTTAAGGGCTTCGATAATCTGGCCCACAGTCTTAATTTCTACTCTCTTTGCTTTGATTCTCCTTCCTGTAAACCCTTAACTACAGTTAGACTCATTTCCTTATTCCCCTAAAAGGCTTTCACTTTTTCTCTCTGTTATTTTGTTCATGAATACTCTCTCTCTTCTTTTTGGTCCTCCAAATCCCATCATTCTTTAACATGCAACTCAAACTTATTTCACTAAGGAAGTCTTCCTCAGTACAAAGTATTTCCTCCACCCTCGAAACCCTAGAGCCATTGTCTATACAATTCTCACGCATTTCTTTCTGAGGTGTCCTAGATGGTTGCTTAGAACTTATTTTAATCCAAAATGTCTTTGCGTGTGTATGAGTGTCCGTCCGGTACTTTAATACATATCCACAACACTTAACAGAGTTCATAACAGAGTGCTCGAGAGCATACATCACTTCCTGAGAGCTCTTTTAGAAGTCAGCCAAAGCATTTCCAGGACAATTCTTCCCTTTCCTGCAAAATGGCTCATATGTCTGACTAATAGCTCTTTGGGTGAAAAAAAGCCTGGTGCGATACTGTTGTCCTTAACACTAGACTCACGGGGAATCCATTTTAACCTGAAATAGGCCAGGACACATCACCATTTATTTTGAAGAGTCTGGCTGCTCTGCATGGACACACAAGTGCAGGAGCGAGTTTTCCAAGATTCATTGAGCTGTGAGCCTGAGCTGTATACCTCAGATTAGAACCAAGCTGAAAGAGCTGCAGACTCTTAAAACATTTATGACATGTCGGTCAGGGGCAATGGATGACAGCCCAAGGAAACAGTAATATGATACTGAGCTCTTCACCTTGAGGTGACTGGTTAAAACTCAGCTTGGGATCACAAAAAATTTATAGCCCTCTAATGCAATAAAGAAAGCTATTTGTGACCCAGGGAAAGTGACCGTAAGACAAGGGCCACTACCACTGGTCCACAGTGAGATCTGAGACAAAGGCACGCAGCCTTAAGGGAAGTTAAAACATACATATGCACATATGCTTGCAAACACATGCCAACACACACACACACACACACACACACACACACACACCACACACACAGAGTGGAATAAATATTGCTTTCAGCAAAGAATAGACTTCCTTTGGGGCAAGCCCAAGATTTATTCCCTACCCTCTTACTCTTTTAGAAGCTGTCTTGAATTTTAAGGTATTAAATGATGGGTAAAACGAAACTGCTAAAGCCTGTTCCCCTTACTGTCAATCAAAAACAAAGGTGTGAATTTGATAACTGCATGGGTAAGTAATAATGTTTCTAGTTCCTTCTACACGCATAGTATTTTTTATTAATCCCGAAGATTTCTTGGAGGTACGTAAGTTGTAATGAAAAAGAGCATACAACTTGGCATGAGAAGATTTAGTTTGAGTTTCTGCCAAAATGAAGTTGGAGGACCTTGAGCAACTCACTCAATCTGTATGAGCCCCAGACTGCTCATCTACAGAATGGAGATGACAGGCAACTATGATCGCAGGAGGTTCGGAAAGTTGTCGGTTAAATGAAAAAATTTTACTAGAAAAAAATTTTTTAACTCTGACTACTACTAATGTAAAACCACAGTCACTTTTTTGTCCTTACTGGGGAAAGTTTCACTGAACACTGGTCAAATTTCCTACTCGGGGCCTGAACAAAACAAGAAACTTTAGACTTAGGTGATCTTCCAAGCACATGCAGAGCTTGGATGATAAATTAAAAGGGAACTATCAGACACAACTTTAATAATGCTTTGAAAAAGACAACCTGAAACTAAAAATCACATCATCCCCATGCCCCCTATTAGTGTAAGATGGAGTTTCCAACCCTTTTGTGGATTGCAATTAAAAATCTTTTGACATAACTAATTTAATCCTCTTCTTAAAAGATACACACAGCCAAACACGCACATACATAGACAAATACATAGCTGTCTTCTAAGAGCTAAGAAAAATTTCCAGAACTAATGACAATTCTGCTAAATAATATCTGAGGCAAAGCATATTGGGACCAAAATTTTTAATAGGATGTTTTTGCATTAATTATTCATGTAATCTATATGATAATATTTTGATTTCTTCAAAATTATCATCAAAGGATTTCAGCTTTTTCCAAATCCATAGCAACTTTTAACTGATTTTTTTTAGTATTTCTCACTGCAAAAATGTTTTTAACTTTTTAAGGAACTTTAGAAGGAAAACTTCCGTAACAAATCCAAGAAGCCATAATTTTAGAAGTCCTATTCGTAAATATTATGTGTCTAGTCAGATTCAGCACACTGCCTTGAAGTGCTTCAATAAATGTTTGTTGAATAAATGAAACAATAAATGAATGAAATAATGAATGAGTAAATGAATGATGACTGAAGTTTGTCTTCCAGGGTTTTTTAAATCTTTCTACATATGTAGATTTCTAGTGGGGGACAGTGAGCTCTTCCTTTCTCCGTTGACAGCTGCATAAAAATACGAAAGAAATCCATCCAAACCACAGGCACATGTTGGATAAGAGATAATATCTAGGGTTGACTAGTCAAACAAGTCCTCATTCAGATCCTGCCAGAAGAAATGAGGTTTCATAAGGCAAACACTTGAATTTAATTTTCCTCATTTCCATTTCATTTGCTTGGCACAGACACTGAACTCCATCAGAAGAGAATCATTAAATACATCACCGTAATCCTCTTGAACGTTCAAGTTCACTCTGCGCCATGATTTTCTTTTTAACTTTCCTTCCTTTTTGTAAAAAAAAAAAAAAGTTTTAAAAATGATTCCTCAAAAATAATGTGTGGCTTTAGTAAGTTAAGAATCTTCAATTCTTTCACTCGTCACTGCAACTTTCTTTCGGACTTAGCTTGATTCATATTCATAACTAGTACTTGACATAAGGTTCTTATGTTTGGTAGTTGACTGTCGACTTAATCAAATCATTTACATCACACAGCATTAAGATACCACATTTTGGCAATACACTTCATGCCACACGCCTGAAAACTTTAGGATTTCAGATGTTCATCAGTGGAAATGTGGATTGTTGATGACTAGTTTGCAAATCCTCCCCTGAAAGTCAACATAAGCCTTCCTGTAAGTCATCTGATGAGTTACAAAGACTACATTTGAAAACAGGTTTTTCAACAACTACAGAAGGTAAAGACTTCTAATGACTAGACAAGAACAAGTCAGCTTAAAGAGATGCTAATCATGCATTTGAATCACCAGCCCATCTTTCTTGTCTGATTTTTTTAGGTTTTAAAAAGAATACCATTCACTTTATTCTCAGCCCATATAATCAGCCACCATTCATTGTTGATACGGCCAAACATTATCCCAAATAAAAACATTTTTAGCTTGAATTTTTTTGTAAGACCTGGAAATTTCAAGCACACGTAACAAAAGGTTACTCAAATACTCAAAGTGATGAAATAAAATTTCTGATATTCTGCAAATCCTAATTCTTTAAATGACAGTGAATAGATATACTATCACTATACAGACGCTAACTCATAAATGATTCTAGCGTGCGCTGAGAATCCATTCCATTTTACGTCCGTCAGAACATCAAATACATACTTTCTAAAGACTCAGCTTCCATTAGAACAAAATAGGTGAATGATGTATTTCTCTTCTAAAAATATGCTGGTGGGTTTTTTTAAACCTAGGAAGAGTGAAAATTTGGTGCTGAGACATGCTTTCTGGAACAAAAGAAACTCATCCCATTATTCTTCATTGGAAGGGGGCATAACAATGCAAAACCAAAATGCTGGGAAACGGATAGAGACTGTGGATTCTCTTTGACTTATCTTCTCAAGTACACAATACTGGACTGCAGCACATGTGCAGCCAATATGTCCAAACCCAAAGGCTTCATACCAAGAGATCATACAGAGACAATGCATGAGCTTCTCTTGGGAGAGCTTGAAGGATCCTAAACCAAAGCTCTCCAGACTGTGAAAATCAGCTGCCCTTCTAAAAGGCCTTTGAAGTATGTTTCTGGATAAGACAACAGTAAAATGAACCATGATGGGGTGGGAGGCCAGGATATTTGTAAAACAAGGCCTAGCTGGACTTAATAAGGTAACCCTCATTCTTACCTGAGGCTTTTATCTAGAAAATGAGAAAGGAGATCAAGCTATCAGATTATTCTTGGCAACCCCTGATGGGCATGTCTACATGCACAGAATTAATTATGTAAAGATAGCAATAGGAAAAAGTAGACATTAGCTCTTTGCATACCCAAAGATTTATATTTGTCCAGAAGTTGAAGATAAATTCATTAATTGAGCAGAAGTTTAGGAAATTAAAATGGAGTAAAAGTGTTTGGAATTGGAATGAAGAATTAGACAGCTATAGAAAACAATTGATTAGTGACATGATCGCAAATGGACATTGTCATTATCACTTGACGTTTAATGCCTATTTTTTTCATGCATAGCAAAATAGAGTATTGGCTGCAAACAAACTTTGCCCTATTATCATTTTCTCAGCAAAGAATAAAACTTGTTCTTCTAGTTCACTACTAAGAGACCTGCTTTATTATTATTGTTATTTTTATTACTAACAGTCCTATAGATTTAAAATTCCATTTGCCAACTGGTTAACTAAGTTCAGCTTCTCCTGTTTTTAACTTTATGTAAACACACCAACCAAAGAAGAGGCCTGTCACAGAATGACACTCAACTGCACAGCTCCCAGTAAAGAGCTCTTTCCCCTGCCTGATCGTGGGAGCAGTGGCTGACAGGAGAACCATGTTCACTGAAAGTAGATTATCTTAGATAAACAACAAATTTCACTTTTTAAGATATAAATAACAATTATTTGAATGATGAAGCAATAACATTCAGCAGGCACAGACGGCGTATCAAGTTTGTGAAAGTCTCTGCTTCAGTAAACTGTTTCCATTGCTATCTGAATGCAGATACACGGAGGTCTTTTCGTTGCTCTAGACAGCACTTTTGTGACCCTTCATCAATATCATATACCTCCTGAAATCTTCCTAGATTTATGGTGCGCTACTTTTCTTTAAGCAGACAAGGAAGTGTTAACTTGCTTAAGCTGATACCTAGTTTCTAAGACCCAAGCTGTCTTGCAGATAAGCAGCTATGAGCCAGAGGAAGGCCCCCAGTAACCTGATGCAGAACCTGATGGTTAAGCAGAGGTGCTGTAAAATACGGGGAGACCAGGGACCAAGAATCCATATCTCTGGACAAGTGGGTGTTTCTGTTTGTGATACCAGCACTTGCTTCAAGTGAGAAGCCCCATAATCCATGCAGTTATAACATTTTGGATAAGATGATGTCCTATTTATTTGAGTAAATATCTTCCTGTGTGGTAGATGCAATTTATTTTAAGTATAATTCAAACATCTTTGATATTATGAATCATTTTCACTTTCTGAGTAATAATTAAACCCTCTTGTTCTCAGAGAAAAATAAAACAAAACTTTGATCATTGAAGTCTTCATCACTCTTCTCTATTTATATTCATTTTCTTCACTAATTTAAATCACTGTATTGTCTAGGTCAGGTGATTTCAACTGATAGCAAGAAGTATAATTCATCAAGAAGATTTAAAAAAATAAAAAGGACCCCTACTTCCCAACCTACTTCAAGCACAGGACACTTATATAATCACTGTTAATCACAAAATTTGAGAGATTAGAAATGCAAATGAAATAATGTAGATGCCATATTAGCTAGTGATTAAAAGTATGGATTTTGGAATCATACTGTCTTGGGTCATTTCTGTCTCGACTACTTATCAGTTTTGTGATATTGGTTAGGCTACTCAACCCATGAAAACTCAGTCTCCTTATCTGTAAAATGGGTGTGATAACGTAAACTACCTCAGAGGAGGTGGTCCCTATAAAGAATTCAGGGTATACAGGGATCACAACAAATGCAGGATGAATGTTAACTCTATTATTATTTCACACTATTTTCTAATGATCTAAATATCTTTAATAAGATGCTTTCCTTTAAGAGGTTTTACATACAGTAGGAAAACTATAGTCAAGTCAAAACTTCTAACCTGTATCTTTTGTAGAATCTTATGGAGAGATAGTCAGGAGAGTAATTGCTTTGCTTGGGAAAGGAAGATTTAACAATAAATATGGAACTAGAAATCTATGTTAACATAAAGGTTATGTTGGGAAAGCCAGTATTAAGCAGATTTCCAGCTGAAGTATTTGAATTTCTAGACAAGAGGCAAACATATAATTAATGTTACATGCAGCTATTTTTTAATATAAAAGAGAAGGCAAAAATACAGTATTCTATTTTTACCAAAAGTCCTGTTTAACTTCCATGAACGTGATGCTTTGGCTATATTACAAATGGCATATTTATATATAAGGTCACAAATAAATGGTGAGAAAAAAATTCAAGAAATTATGAGAACAAAAGAAACATGCATGATAATAAAGGAATCTTTGGGAGGGGGCAGGAACGCAGCCTATATAATCACATCTATGAGGGCAAGACTATTTACAGCAAAAATTAAGTTTAAATTAGATTTAAATTATATGCAGCACCTTAAAGTTGACTAAGGAAACTTTAAAACAATATTGCAAGATAAGGGTGGCTGCTTATTTTCCCTCTAGCATTTTTAGACCTAAAGAATGAAAACGTCTATAAAAATCTCTTTGACACCTTTAACAACAAGCTTATCTTCTCCAGAGAAAAATGTTAACTTCTAACCATTACTGCTAATCATGAACTTCCATACAAATGACTCTAGGAAGATTTATTTCATAAGGTGCAGAGTTTCAGAGGTAACACTGAAGAATGACAATGCATGTTATACCCTGTATAGCTATTTCTGGTCTCAGAATTCTAGAGTCAGCATTGCAGGGAAATCAGAGTGACTACTTCAGAGGGGCTTTAATGAAGATCTAACTGGACTATAAGAGGAATGGGAGACAACTCATAATTTCCTTTTAAAGTGTGACGAGACTATGTTGTTTACATCATGAAATTGCCCTGCACAATTTGGAAATACTTCAAAATAGAATCCAAAGGGAGTCAGGAAGAACCATACACATTCAACATATTTTGTCAAACACTATGTGACTTAGCCGTAATAACAACTGGAAAGGTAGAGGCTGAGGAGGAATGCACAGGTAAAGCCAACCCCTCAATAATTCCAGGTGAGTGAATAAAAGTGCAGTAAGCAGCAAAGTTTGCTAAAACAGTTAAAGTAAATAGTTTTTGATGCTCCAAACGTAAGCTAATCTGACCCCTTGGAAGATAAAGTTGAAAAGAAATTGTTTGTCAAAAACAGTGACTTGGGGGTGGGGGGGATATTCTTTAAAATAGAGATTGAAGGTACATAAAAATGTAAAAATTGTGCAAAAGGAAAAAACCACATCTTTCTCAATGTAACCACTTTGTTTGCAGAAGCCAATACAACCCTCCTGCTTTCCCAGACTCATCAATTCCCTTTCCCTAGAAACAAGTCTAGGTGTTTCTTGAATTCATCTATGCTCTCCTCCAGTAATTTATTCCATATGTTTATCATCTCGTTCACGACATACTCTCCCCATCATGGAAAGCAAACAGAGGCTACTCTTCAGGCTGACATCTGGCTGTCTCTTTCACAAAGCTGAGACCCTTTCAATACTTTTCTTAGGTTTCCCCTTTACACACCCTGAACTGATTGAGCTACTGCTGAAATGTTCTTCCGCATCCCCTGCAAAAACCCACAACCAAGAGTTCAGTGAACTTCATTCTATAAATAACAACTCATTACATATATCCAGGCTATCATTTTTATAAAAAGCTTAAATAGTAACATGAAGTGCTCTGCATTTCTATTTTTGTGATATTTTGATCCATTTGGGAATTAATTTCTTTATGAGGGGCATTTTCCATCATACAGAATCACAACATTATTGTGTTTGCCCTATAGAAATCCATCAGTCACGTTTAATTATTCTAACTCCATTTATTTCAAATAAGCTCAACCACGTATGAAACTTTCAACCTTAAAGGCATGCATGCACATGTGTATTTATATGTAGAATGTGATATATAAAACTATAAATGCATAAAAGTCATTTACACAGGTGGATAAACATGTATTTAATCATCTTGTGATTTTTATCTTAAACTGTACAATTTAGAAATGTGTTGTCTAATTTTCAGACATCTCTCTTTTATTAATTTCTGACCTCATTCCATTATGGTCAAAGAATATATTCTGTATGGTTTCAATCCTCTTATATTTATTGAACCTTGTTAAATGGTTCAGAATATAGTCTAGCTGGTGAATGTTCTTCTGTTGAGTGGAATGTTCTACAAAGATGAATAAAATCAAGTTGGTTGAGAGTGTTTTTCAGGTTTTCTATTTCCTTACTGATTTTCTGCCTAACTGTTCTATCAATTTCTGAGAAAGGAGTGTTAAAATCTTTAACTGAAATTGTAAAATTTTTCTATTGTCTCTTTGCAGTTCTATCAATTTTTGCCTCAAATATTTAGAAGTTATGTTACTAGTTGCACATACTTTAGAATTTTTATGTCCTTTTGATGAATTGACACTTTTATCATTATTAAATATGTCTGTAACCCTGATAATCTTCCTTGTTTCAAATCTATTTTGTCTATATGGATCAATGGAACAGAATAGAGAGCCCAGAAATAAACCTACACACCTACGGTCAATTAATCTTTGACAAAGGAGGCAAGAATATACGATGGAGAAAAGACAAGTCTCTTCATCAAATGGTGTTGGGAAAGTGGGACAGCCGCATGTAAATCAATGAAGTTAGAGCACTCCCTCACACCATACACAAAAATAAACTCAAAATGACTTAAATATAAGACATGACACCATAAAACTCCTAGAAGAGAACATAGGCAAAACATTTCTCTGAAATAAATTGTATCCATGCTTTCTTAGGTCAGTCTCCCAAGGCAATAGAAATAAAAGTAAAAATAAACAAATGGGACCTAATTAAACTTATATGTTTTTGCACAGCAAAGGAAATCATCAACAAAACAAAAAGATAACCTATGGAATGGGAGAAAATATTTGCAAACAATGCAGCCAACAAGGATTTAATTTCCAAACTATACCAAACAGCTCATATAACTCAGTAACAAAAAATCTAACAACCTCATCAAAAAATAGGCAGAAGACCTAAATAGACATTTCTCCAAAGAAGACATAGGCACATGAAAAGATGCTCAACGTCACTAATTATTAGATAAATGCAAATCAAAACTACAATGAGGTATCACCCCACACCGGTCAGAATGGTCATCATTAAAAAGTCTATAAATGATAAGAACCTGCTGTATAGCACAGGGAACTCTACTCAATACTCTGTAATGACCTATATGGGAAAAGAATTGAAAAAAAAAAAAAGCAAGTATATGTATAACTGATTCAATTTGCTGTACTGTGCTGAAAGTAACACAACATTGTAAATCTATTAAATGAAAAAGTAAAAATAAACAGTAACAAGTCAGGTTAAAAGAAAAAGTCTACAAACAACAAATGATGGCGAGCATGTGGAGAAAAGGGAGCCCTCCTACGCTGTTGGTGGGAATGTAAATTGGTACAGCCACTATGGAGAACAGTATGGAGGTGCTTTTAAAAAATAAAAACAGAGCTGCCATAGGATCCAGCAATTCCACTCCTGGGCATATATCCAGAGAAAACTCTAATTTGAAAAGATATATACATGCACCACCCCTATGTTCATAGTAGCACTATTTACAATAGCCAAGACATGGAAGCAACCTAAACGTCCATTGACAGATGAATGGATAAAGAAGATGTGGTATATATATACAATGGATTATTACTCAGCCATAAAAAAGAATGAAATAATGCCATTTGCAGCAACGTGGATGGACCTAGAGATTGTCATGCTAAGTGAAGAAAGCCAGAAAGAGAAACAAATACCATACAATATCACTTATATGTGGAATCTAAAATACGATACAAATGAACTTATTTACAAAACAGAAACAGACCCACAGACACAGAAAACAAACGCATGGTTGCCAAAGGGGAAAGGGGAGGGGGGAAGGGATAAATTAGGAGTTTGGGGTTAGCAGATACAAACTACTATATATAAAATAGATAAACAACAAGGTCCTGCTGCATAGCGCAAGGAACTATATTCAGTATCCCGTAATAAACCATAGTGGAAAAGAATATGAAACAGAATATATATATGGATTACTGAATCACTTTGCTGTACACCAGAAACTAATACAACATTGTAAATCAACTATACTTCAATTTTTTTAAAATCTATTTTGTCTAATATTAAAATAGCCACTCCAGCTTTCTTTATATTTCTACTGAATTTCTGAAAACATATATGGCTGAGTCTTGCTATTTATCCAGTATGATAATATCTGCCTTTTAATTAGGGGTGTTTAGACTATTTAACATTTAATGTAATTATCATCATGTTTAGGTTTAAATCTGTCATTTTGCTCTGTATTTAAGTAAATACTTACAAGTCATGTAAATACTGAACTCACACTGGCTTGGTAACAACACTACCATTTAAGAAACAAAAGATTCCTTAACAAAAGAATTTTAATTAAGAACCATAGAGGGACTACACTGGTGGTCCAGCAGGTAAGACTCTGTGTTCCCAATGCAGGGGGCCCAGGTTAGATCCCTGGTCTGGGAACTAGACCCCGCATGCGTGCCGCAACTAAGAACCAACATGTCACAACTAAAGATCCTGCATACCACAATGAATATCCTTGTGTGCTACAGCTAAGACCCAGCGCAGCCAAAATAAATAAATAAATATTTTAAAAAGAACCATAGAAATAAACTGATGTTCTAAAACTCTCATTCTTGTCCCCAGAGGGTACTACAAAGAGATCTAATTCCATTAACTTCAATCAGCTATGTAAAACAAATAAGAGATCATGATCTAAATATTTGTTTTCATAAAAAGCTCATTCTTTTTCTTAGCACACAATTATACTTTTTAAATGATGGTTTCACAATCAAACCTGCATGAAGACCCAGTAACCTGATGCAGAACCTGATGGTTAAGCAGAGGTGCTGTAAAATACGGGGAGACCAGGGACCAAGAATCCATATCTCTGGACAAGTGGGTGTTTCTGTTTGTGATACCAGCACTTGCTTCAAGTGAGAAGCCCCATAATCCATGCAGTTATAACATTTTGGATAAGATGATGTCCTATTTATTTGAGTAAATATCTTCCTGTGTGGTAGATGCAATTTATTTTAAGTATAATTCAAACATCTTTGATATTATGAATCATTTTCACTTTCTGAGTAATAATTAAACCCTCTTGTTCTCAGAGAAAAATAAAACAAAACTTTGATCATTGAAGTCTTCATCACTCTTCTCTATTTATATTCATTTTCTTCACTAATTTAAATCACTGTATTGTCTAGGTCAGGTGATTTCAACTGATAGCAAGAAGTATAATTCATCAAGAAGATTTAAAAAAATAAAAAGGACCCCTACTTCCCAACCTACTTCAAGCACAGGACACTTATATAATCACTGTTAATCACAAAATTTGAGAGATTAGAAATGCAAATGAAATAATGTAGATGCCATATTAGCTAGTGATTAAAAGTATGGATTTTGGAATCATACTGTCTTGGGTCATTTCTGTCTCGACTACTTATCAGTTTTGTGATATTGGTTAGGCTACTCAACCCATGAAAACTCAGTCTCCTTATCTGTAAAATGGGTGTGATAACGTAAACTACCTCAGAGGAGGTGGTCCCTATAAAGAATTCAGGGTATACAGGGATCACAACAAATGCAGGATGAATGTTAACTCTATTATTATTTCACACTATTTTCTAATGATCTAAATATCTTTAATAAGATGCTTTCCTTTAAGAGGTTTTACATACAGTAGGAAAACTATAGTCAAGTCAAAACTTCTAACCTGTATCTTTTGTAGAATCTTATGGAGAGATAGTCAGGAGAGTAATTGCTTTGCTTGGGAAAGGAAGATTTAACAATAAATATGGAACTAGAAATCTATGTTAACATAAAGGTTATGTTGGGAAAGCCAGTATTAAGCAGATTTCCAGCTGAAGTATTTGAATTTCTAGACAAGAGGCAAACATATAATTAATGTTACATGCAGCTATTTTTTAATATAAAAGAGAAGGCAAAAATACAGTATTCTATTTTTACCAAAAGTCCTGTTTAACTTCCATGAACGTGATGCTTTGGCTATATTACAAATGGCATATTTATATATAAGGTCACAAATAAATGGTGAGAAAAAAATTCAAGAAATTATGAGAACAAAAGAAACATGCATGATAATAAAGGAATCTTTGGGAGGGGGCAGGAACGCAGCCTATATAATCACATCTATGAGGGCAAGACTATTTACAGCAAAAATTAAGTTTAAATTAGATTTAAATTATATGCAGCACCTTAAAGTTGACTAAGGAAACTTTAAAACAATATTGCAAGATAAGGGTGGCTGCTTATTTTCCCTCTAGCATTTTTAGACCTAAAGAATGAAAACGTCTATAAAAATCTCTTTGACACCTTTAACAACAAGCTTATCTTCTCCAGAGAAAAATGTTAACTTCTAACCATTACTGCTAATCATGAACTTCCATACAAATGACTCTAGGAAGATTTATTTCATAAGGTGCAGAGTTTCAGAGGTAACACTGAAGAATGACAATGCATGTTATACCCTGTATAGCTATTTCTGGTCTCAGAATTCTAGAGTCAGCATTGCAGGGAAATCAGAGTGACTACTTCAGAGGGGCTTTAATGAAGATCTAACTGGACTATAAGAGGAA
This sequence comes from Neophocaena asiaeorientalis asiaeorientalis, assembly GCF_003031525.2. Taxonomy (NCBI): domain Eukaryota; kingdom Metazoa; phylum Chordata; class Mammalia; order Artiodactyla; family Phocoenidae; genus Neophocaena; species Neophocaena asiaeorientalis. The sequence continues at coordinate 1,222,615 of NW_020172826.1, forward strand.
TGGGAGACAACTCATAATTTCCTTTTAAAGTGTGACGAGACTATGTTGTTTACATCATGAAATTGCCCTGCACAATTTGGAAATACTTCAAAATAGAATCCAAAGGGAGTCAGGAAGAACCATACACATTCAACATATTTTGTCAAACACTATGTGACTTAGCCGTAATAACAACTGGAAAGGTAGAGGCTGAGGAGGAATGCACAGGTAAAGCCAACCCCTCAATAATTCCAGGTGAGTGAATAAAAGTGCAGTAAGCAGCAAAGTTTGCTAAAACAGTTAAAGTAAATAGTTTTTGATGCTCCAAACGTAAACTAATCTGACCCCTTGGAAGATAAAGTTGAAAAGAAATTGTTTGTCAAAAACAGTGACTTGGGGGTGGGGGGGATATTCTTTAAAATAGAGATTGAAGGTACATAAAAATGTAAAAATTGTGCAAAAGGAAAAAACCACATCTTTCTCAATGTAACCACTTTGTTTGCAGAAGCCAATACAACCCTCCTGCTTTCCCAGACTCATCAATTCCCTTTCCCTAGAAACAAGTCTAGGTGTTTCTTGAATTCATCTATGCTCTCCTCCAGTAATTTATTCCATATGTTTATCATCTCGTTCACGACATACTCTCCCCATCATGGAAAGCAAACAGAGGCTACTCTTCAGGCTGACATCTGGCTGTCTCTTTCACAAAGCTGAGACCCTTTCAATACTTTTCTTAGGTTTCCCCTTTACACACCCTGAACTGATTGAGCTACTGCTGAAATGTTCTTCCGCATCCCCTGCAAAAACCCACAACCAAGAGTTCAGTGAACTTCATTCTATAAATAACAACTCATTACATATATCCAGGCTATCATTTTTATAAAAAGCTTAAATAGTAACATGAAGTGCTCTGCATTTCTATTTTTGTGATATTTTGATCCATTTGGGAATTAATTTCTTTATGAGGGGCATTTTCCATCATACAGAATCACAACATTATTGTGTTTGCCCTATAGAAATCCGTCAGTCACGTTTAATTATTCTAACTCCATTTATTTCAAATAAGCTCAACCACGTATGAAACTTTCAACCTTAAAGGCATGCATGCACATGTGTATTTATATGTAGAATGTGATATATAAAACTATAAATGCATAAAAGTCATTTACACAGGTGGATAAACATGTATTTAATCATCTTGTGATTTTTATCTTAAACTGTACAATTTAGAAATGTGTTGTCTAATTTTCAGACATCTCTCTTTTATTAATTTCTGACCTCATTCCATTATGGTCAAAGAATATATTCTGTATGGTTTCAATCCTCTTATATTTATTGAACCTTGTTAAATGGTTCAGAATATAGTCTAGCTGGTGAATGTTCTTCTGTTGAGTGGAATGTTCTACAAAGATGAATAAAATCAAGTTGGTTGAGAGTGTTTTTCAGGTTTTCTATTTCCTTACTGATTTTCTGCCTAACTGTTCTATCAATTTCTGAGAAAGGAGTGTTAAAATCTTTAACTGAAATTGTAAAATTTTTCTATTGTCTCTTTGCAGTTCTATCAATTTTTGCCTCAAATATTTAGAAGTTATGTTACTAGTTGCACATACTTTAGAATTTTTATGTCCTTTTGATGAATTGACACTTTTATCATTATTAAATATGTCTGTAACCCTGATAATCTTCCTTGTTTCAAATCTATTTTGTCTATATGGATCAATGGAACAGAATAGAGAGCCCAGAAATAAACCTACACACCTACGGTCAATTAATCTTTGACAAAGGAGGCAAGAATATACGATGGAGAAAAGACAAGTCTCTTCATCAAATGGTGTTGGGAAAGTGGGACAGCCGCATGTAAATCAATGAAGTTAGAGCACTCCCTCACACCATACACAAAAATAAACTCAAAATGACTTAAATATAAGACATGACACCATAAAACTCCTAGAAGAGAACATAGGCAAAACATTTCTCTGAAATAAATTGTATCCATGCTTTCTTAGGTCAGTCTCCCAAGGCAATAGAAATAAAAGTAAAAATAAACAAATGGGACCTAATTAAACTTATATGTTTTTGCACAGCAAAGGAAATCATCAACAAAACAAAAAGATAACCTATGGAATGGGAGAAAATATTTGCAAACAATGCAGCCAACAAGGATTTAATTTCCAAACTATACCAAACAGCTCATATAACTCAGTAACAAAAAATCTAACAACCTCATCAAAAAATAGGCAGAAGACCTAAATAGACATTTCTCCAAAGAAGACATAGGCACATGAAAAGATGCTCAACGTCACTAATTATTAGATAAATGCAAATCAAAACTACAATGAGGTATCACCCCACACCGGTCAGAATGGTCATCATTAAAAAGTCTATAAATGATAAGAACCTGCTGTATAGCACAGGGAACTCTACTCAATACTCTGTAATGACCTATATGGGAAAAAAATTGAAAAAAAAAAAAAGCAAGTATATGTATAACTGATTCAATTTGCTGTACTGTGCTGAAAGTAACACAACATTGTAAATCTATTAAATGAAAAAGTAAAAATAAACAGTAACAAGTCAGGTTAAAAGAAAAAGTCTACAAACAACAAATGATGGCGAGCATGTGGAGAAAAGGGAGCCCTCCTACGCTGTTGGTGGGAATGTAAATTGGTACAGCCACTATGGAGAACAGTATGGAGGTGCCTTTAAAAACTAAAAACAGAGCTGCCATAGGATCCAGCAATTCCACTCCTGGGCATATATCCAGAGAAAACTCTAATTTGAAAAGATATATACATGCACCACCCCTATGTTCATAGTAGCACTATTTACAATAGCCAAGACATGGAAGCAACCTAAACGTCCATTGACAGATGAATGGATAAAGAAGATGTGGTATATATATACAATGGATTATTACTCAGCCATAAAAAAGAATGAAATAATGCCATTTGCAGCAACGTGGATGGACCTAGAGATTGTCATGCTAAGTGAAGAAAGCCAGAAAGAGAAACAAATACCATACAATATCACTTATATGTGGAATCTAAAATACGATACAAATGAACTTATTTACAAAACAGAAACAGACCCACAGACACAGAAAACAAACGCATGGTTGCCAAAGGGGAAAGGGGAGGGGGGAAGGGATAAATTAGGAGTTTGGGGTTAGCAGATACAAACTACTATATATAAAATAGATAAACAACAAGGTCCTGCTGCATAGCGCAAGGAACTATATTCAGTATCCCGTAATAAACCATAGTGGAAAAGAATATGAAACAGAATATATATATGGATTACTGAATCACTTTGCTGTACACCAGAAACTAATACAACATTGTAAATCAACTATACTTCAATTTTTTTAAAATCTATTTTGTCTAATATTAAAATAGCCACTCCAGCTTTCTTTATATTTCTACTGAATTTCTGAAAACATATATGGCTGAGTCTTGCTATTTATCCAGTATGATAATATCTGCCTTTTAATTAGGGGTGTTTAGACTATTTAACATTTAATGTAATTATCATCATGTTTAGGTTTAAATCTGTCATTTTGCTCTGTATTTAAGTAAATACTTACAAGTCATGTAAATACTGAACTCACACTGGCTTGGTAACAACACTACCATTTAAGAAACAAAAGATTCCTTAACAAAAGAATTTTAATTAAGAACCATAGAGGGACTACACTGGTGGTCCAGCAGGTAAGACTCTGTGTTCCCAATGCAGGGGGCCCAGGTTAGATCCCTGGTCTGGGAACTAGACCCCGCATGCGTGCCGCAACTAAGAACCAACATGTCACAACTAAAGATCCTGCATACCACAATGAATATCCTTGTGTGCTACAGCTAAGACCCAGCGCAGCCAAAATAAATAAATAAATATTTTAAAAAGAACCATAGAAATAAACTGATGTTCTAAAACTCTCATTCTTGTCCCCAGAGGGTACTACAAAGAGATCTAATTCCATTAACTTCAATCAGCTATGTAAAACAAATAAGAGATCATGATCTAAATATTTGTTTTCATAAAAAGCTCATTCTTTTTCTTAGCACACAATTATACTTTTTAAATGATGGTTTCACAATCAAACCTGCATGACAAAATGTTAACTCTCTAGACAAATTCAGCAGGACTCTGCAACCTACATTCCTTTTGGCCAGGTGTCCCCAACCCCCAGGCCGCAGACCAGTACTGGTCCTCAGCCTCTTAGTAACAGGGCCACACAGCAGGAGGTGAGTGGCGGGCAAGCAAGCAAAGCTTCATCTGCCACTCCCCATTGCTCCCGTCACTCGCATTACCTCCTGTACCATCCCCCCACCCCATCCCCGTCCATGGAAAAACTGTCTTCCACGAAACTAGTCTCTGGTACCAAAAAGTTTGGGGAACACTGCTTTTGGCAACATTACCAAATACTTTTATTTTCTGCCTCACCTTACATTATGCACTCACAGTCTGTGCTAAAAATTTATTTGGATCACACTGGTGGTCCAGCAGGTAAGACTCTGTGTTCCCAATGCAGGGGGCCCAGGTTAGATCCCTGGTCTGGGAACTAGACCCCGCATGCGTGCCGCAACTAAGAACCAACATGCCACAACTAAAGATCCTGCATACCGCAATGAATATCCTTGTGTGCTGCAGCTAAGACCCAGCTGCAGCTTTTAGGATCACATCTAAAGTCATGCAATGAGGCCTATAAAACACCAATATTTTATTTGCATACATAACCACATATCTACATTTTTTAAAATTAGCAAACAAATTTCAAAGTAACTGTTCTCCCCCAAACACCAAAAACCCAAGAATGTTGGCATTGAAATACCACTTGCCACTGAAAGGAACTAGAATTCCTTGGATAAATGTCTAAGTTTAGGTCTGGGATAGGAAATGATCAAGAGGAACCTGTAGAATTTTGTCATACTGTGTAGCAAGGAAGTTATCAGAGTTCTGTGAAAGGGCTCAGTAGCCAATATGGATAAAAGATGGGGCGAATTAAGCACTAAGATAATAACTACAAAGTATTGACACATTAAATTTACGAGTTTTTAATGATATTAAAACACACACACACAGACATTGATTACTTTGGGCAGATGCTAGGAAAACAATTCATTATTTTGAACACTGATAAATAAAGGGAAAGAATTAGGCATGAATCCTTCCTTTTCTATAGAAATTGCAGCTCAGCATAACTTGAATAGATGATGATAGGAAGTTCTTCTTTCTAGAAATATTCCAACCAATAAGTGAAAAAAGAATACTAAAATTAGAAAATCACTTTAACTTTGCAATCCCTAAAGAATTGACAGTTCCACTGAATGTTCATCTAAGTCAGATTAGAGGGAGCAAAAATCAGACATCATTTATTTCCCAGCAGAAGCACGAAACTCCCATTATGATATAGTCTTACCAAAACATGAACTTAATTCTGATCAAGCCTCCAGCTCTAACTACCAAGTTGAAGGAAATACTGGGAACAGAGGGACACATTAACAAACACCTTTGGGAATGCAGTAACAAAATCCAGACTGTGGGAAACTATAGGGATATTACCTAATTTCTTCACCAACAGGAACAAAGAAAACAAGAGATAGAGAGGCAAACTACAGATGAAAAGAAATTTAAGAGACATAGCAACCAATTGCAAAAAGTTTGGATCCTGATTCAAACAAAAGAAATGCTAAAAATTTATATAAAATCAAGGAATTGAAAATACTTCTGAGTATTCGGTGATATTAAGAAATTATTGCTAACTATTGGGTGCCATGACAGTATTGTGATTACAGCAGAGAAAGAGTCCTAAACTCTTAGAGATAAATAATGAACTATCTGCATATGAAATATTTTATCTTGAACTTTTTCAAAATAATCCTGGCATTGGGAGGAAGTAGGTAGGAATACAGGCCATATATGGATCATCGTTCAGGCTGGTTGAGGAGAAATTAATTTCATTAAGCTATTCTCCATACTTTTGCATTTGTTTGTAACTGTCTATGGCAAAAAATTCTATTAAAAAAAGGTAAAATTCTGCTCATTTTATTCAAACTAAATGACAAAGAAATTGGAGGAAACAAATAATTTTGTGATGATCTCACAATACATAACAAAAGAAAAAATGGGGCTTCCCTGGTGGCGCAGTGGTTGAGAGTCCCCCTGCCGATGCAGGGGACACGGGTTCATGCCCCGGTCCAGGAAGATCCCACATGCCGCGGAGCGGCTGGGCCCGTGAGCCATGGCCGCTGAGCCTGCGCGTCCGGAGCCTGTGCTTCGCAACGGGAGAGGCCACAACAATGAGAGGCCCGCGTACCGCAAAAAAAAAAAAAAAAAAAAAAAAAAAAAAAAGAAAAAATGGAGAGGTATGAAAAGGTGAAATGAAGACCTATGAAAATAAGTCTCCTCTACTTGGAAATATGCCATTTTCCTTGTTTTAAAGAGTGTAAAATGACCCTAGGAAGAGCTCTGATACTTGTCCTTAAGGCTGGTTTTCTCAAGGAAACAGAAGGTAAAGATATTAAGTAAAACCCCAAAACCTCTTCAGCAAACTTTAACGTACCAAGCAGCGGCTTTTCCTTTTAAATACACTTCAGCTTCCTCCATAAAACCTATCAATTTTATTTCCATTTATTGAATATGGTTAATTCTAGAAGAAATTTCTAGAAGAAATTTTCTGTCAAAACGACCTTAATCTATAACAATTCTAATTACCAATTTTATTCAAGAATATTTTATTTCCCAGGATGGCAGACATGATCCCTTATTGCATTTAATGAATGAACTGCTTGGGTCTTCTACATTTTTAGTGTGAGTGATATCTCTCATGCAATTGCAATGAAAATACAGGAGAAGGGACATTCTTAATCTCTATATAAAAAGCATAAATTTTTAACGCAGCAGTGAATTATACAATATTTTCTTTCTTCTATGTCCCCCCAGTCCCATCCCAGAATGTCATATTACAGATTATTGTTACAGTGATATATGACATATTTTTTAAATTCTGAGAAAGATGGGCAGTGAAATTCTACTTCAATTCTTCATGCCTCATCTTTTGCACAAACTACATCTACTTAAAATTTTAAAAATTGACATTTATATTTACTTTGAGAGTGCAAGGGTGTTTTCTTTACCTTAAAATTTGTCCCCCAAAAAGGGAAATCTATGAAATTCTGAAACTATATTTTATGAGAGACTGGCCTTAAAGACTGATATGCTTTTTCATCACAGCTACTTTATAGTATTATTCATGACACATGAATACCTTGAAGAGGTATTCAGCTATTTCAGAAGCTATAGAAAATCAATAAATAGGACTTTGCTGGTGGCGCAGTGGTTAAGAATCCACCTGCCAATTCAGGGGACAGGGGTTCAAGCCCTGGTCCAGAAAGATCCCACATGCCACGGAGCAGCTAAGCCTGTGCGCCACAACTACTGAGCCTGTGCTCTAGAGCCCACGAGCCACAACTACTGAGCCCACGTGTCACAACTACTGAAGCCTGCACTCCTAGAGCCCGTGCTCCACAACAAGAGAAGCCACTGCAATGAGAAACCTGAGCACCGCAACGAAAAGTAGCCCCCGCTTGCTGCAACTAGAGAAAGGCTGCGTACAGCAACAAAGACCCAATGCAGCCAAAAATAAAATAAATTTAAAAAATAAAATAAAATCAATCAATAAAAAATGTTACACAGGAAGGATACAACTAAAAGCATTTGGCCCTATGTCTTATCAACAGTGGACAGAATATATTAAAGAGTAGGAGTTAAAAGTTCTCATCTAAATGGAGCAAAACTTCATTTTGGGACTATATGCATGTATGATTCTCAATATCCTTTTAGAGTTTAATAAGTGCTCCAACAAAAGTTTTTTTTTTTATTTAGTTTAGTGTAAAACCTAATGATAGATTCAGTACTTACCATAAGTCCCAATGAAACAATTTAGACAAAAAGTGATATTAAAGAAAATGAGGCTGTTACTAAAAACACTTTTCCCCCTGCCTCTGTGAAATTCCCAAGGAAAGATTTTTTTCTAGGTTTCTTGTCTTAATGAGAACTCCAAGAGTTATTTTCCACAAAGTCTGTTATTTACAGATTTCACCCCCATTTCACCCTCAAAGATGACCAGATATTTTAAAGTATATACCTTAACATAACAATTCAGAAGTGAGTAATATGTATTATAGTTCCCTTGAGCTAATATAAAATTTTTCATCTATTTCTACTGAGAGAAGAAAACAAACTATTTGTCATATAGCAAGATAATTTTTTTTTTTCCAAGTGAAACATGGAAATGTCAGGTGTGGGGAGAGGAAAACAGAAGAGATGAAGGTCAGGTATCCCTCCCCTTTCATCATGCCACTTCACCTAAAATAAACGGAGCAGAGAGTGATACCAGCCCCTATTCAGAGAATAACGCTGACATCTCTAAAGTCATAGTAACAATATCAGAACCTGATGGCCTTTACATAAAACCGGGCCATCGATATGACTACTAATGACTTATTAAAACAAAGACATACTTTAAAATAATTCCAAGCTCTTTGCTCTTTTTCTCATTATGGGTCTCTCATGGGTATATAGCTTACCACTGATCAGAGAAAGGGATCAACGTATAAGAACATTTTTTCTTAAATTCCTTTCACTCTTCCTGATCAACTCTTCCATCCTTTTGTTTTTAAAATATAAATCTGAAAAGTATCAACATAAATGTTCAACATACCATAAAAACCTATTTATGTACATGACCAATTTTCATAAAATCTCTATCTTATGTGAGAATATAGATAATTATTTATAGCATTTGGTAGGAAACTTTTTTTTTAAACTTTACACTTTAGGTTAAAAACTGCCAACTTTTGTCCTTGGAGAGAGAATGAAATACTGTGCTTAGGTTATATTTATTTCTATGCAGACTCTAAACCACAAAACATATACATATGCATAAATGATTTAAACATTTAAATATATGCATAGAGTATTTTAAAAATCCAAATAATTATTTCTGATATAGATACACCTTGAATAATATGAGAAGATTCAGAGAGATTGAGTGTCTGCTATAGATTCAAAGAACAAATAATTGCTGAGAAGGGCTTTTCTTTTAAAGTTTTGCAAGGAATCATCATAATTCAGGGTGGAAGAAAGTAGTAGCTATTGATGGCCAAAAGTGTCAGATATCAACATATGTCCATGTCTTTTGTGTTTCTTGTCCTTCCAGCCACACCACATTGCTTCCTTTAAGGTACAAATTCGAGGAAACCCCTGGTTCTACCGTTCAGTGGTGAGCGTGTGCTATTGAGCATGCTCAGGACACCCACCACAAAGGACAGGGGCACTGCAAGCCTTGTTCCAGGAGCGCTCAGAGATTCAAGCAAGCACCCATTGCATTTCCCCCCTTCTCTATTCTTGTCAACCTATAGCTATTTGTTACTTACTTTCTGTTGACCAAAAACTATTAGCCCCATCCCACTTTGGACCTTTCTGTTACATTATAAATAATTCCCCTTCAGTCCTCTATCCTTCATTGAGATACTTTTAAATAAAGCATTAAATAGTATTCATTATTGTTTCTTCTGATATTAACTAGTGGCCGTGTTTCCTAACACTCTTGAATCACAAGGCTGGAGGAAACCATGTTCTCCTAAAAAGTACCAAATCAGTGATTTGTGGTCTGTCCCCTGGGGTTAATATGCAGCTGGTGCTCATCCAGGAAACCTTACTTATTCTCTGTCACGCTTATGTTTTTGTGATCACCTTGAAATTTCTTAACTCTTGGTTTCCATAATCTCATTTGTGATTTATAGACTCACTCCACTTTTTCTCACTGTCCCTGGAACGTTAATGTTTCTCAAAGTTCATATCGTTTACACGCTTCTCTCCTGTTTTTCTTGCTGGAGTTTACCTACCTCTATGGCTCAACCTAAATATTTATGCCTCCCAAATTTGTAGCTTTAAGTCACATATCATTCCTGATCTCCAGGTAAATATCACCAATTTCACAGGGCCAAATTCTCCAAATGCCTCAAATACAATTTGCACAAAACTGAACTTTTCAGATTATTCCTTCACTCCTCCCCACTCCTTGCCTCAAACTCACACTCACACTCACACAACTTATCCTGCTCCTATCCTATTCATCCTTTAATTTCAATCAAGAGTAGCGGCACCACTGTCTATCAAGAAATCGGAGATATACCCTTGACTCTTAGTGTCACCTCATCTAATAGGTTTTCCAAACCTGTAAAGACTGGATAACATATGTTCTTCTTCCCCCTTTCCATATCTACTACCACTGTCTCAGCTTGGCCCTTCATCTGCTCTTGTCTGCACTATTGCAACAGCATCCTACCTGGTCTCCATGACTACAATCCCATCTCCCTGAAATTTACCTCCAAACCATCTCCAGAGTGATCTTTCCAAAATTTAAAGCTGAGAACATTTATCCTTCAAGGATTCCTCATGTATAGGATCAGCTCAGAACTTCCGCATGTCACAGTAGGCCCTTCAAAATCTTTCCATGGCCGCTGTTCCTTATTTTCATCCAACCTCTCCTTGTACATCTACATGTGGCATCTTTATTCAGCCATAATTGTGTTTCCTTAATGTACTGTGCTATATTTTTGCACCTACTGTTCATTCTGTGTGGCATGTCTTCCCTTCTACCTCTCTGCATCCAGCAGGAATTGACTACTTTATGTTTCTATTTTCTGGCTCAGTAACAAGCCAGTAATGTGTCCTTTCTGTCTTGGCTTTGGAACCCTTCTTCTGGAACTTCTCTGATGGATACACTTTGGTGAGTACTGCCCAGTGCTTCCAGTCTAGATTTGGCCTCAGCCAGTTGGGTAATGGCTAGATCTCCTGGCAAAATTCTTATTATTCTTTCAGCCTCAGCTCAAACATTATACTCCTTTGTGAAGCCATCCCTGATCTTCCCAGTGTCAGTAACTCTTAGGCTTTAAATAAATTCTGTTATACAGCTTTCATAGTGTTGTAACAGTGTTTACTTTTCCCCTTCATTAGGTTATAAGCTCTTTAAAGGAAGAATGTACTACTGACATTTATTTTACATGATCGATACCAAATAATGTCAGGAATATAGTAGATGCTTAATGCTTAACACATAATGATTGAAAAAATATATTTTTCAGTGTCATTTTTCTACAGTGAATATTCCCTTAAGACTAAAGAAATTCATGTTTCAATATGATGGAAGAATCTCATATTTAATCTTTGAGATTAAGATTATGGTTTCCCCAGGTTTCTGTTTATTCTCTCCAGTTTCTGTTTGCCTGTTGTTGTCTTACTCCCTTTTACCTAATCTTCTTGTTTTTATTTGCACTAAATAAATATTTATTGAGTGAATTAAAGAAATATTAAATAAATGACTGCATTGATTTAGTAGTAAACATTAAATCATCTCACTATATTTCCATTTTCTTATGAATAAACATGAGCAATAATCTCTGTTGGATCTTATGGAAGATCTTCAGGATATTTAAATGAGGCCTGAGACTCCTCCCTATTCTCCAACCCCATTCTCTAGTGATTTACTTCTTCTCATGGGAATCAAGATGGTGACCACAGTCTACTTTTCTTAAGGTACATTAAGGCACATATGTCCTTTTCAAGCTAAAGCTTGTCTGACCATAACAAATATGGTGAATTATGGAGTGAAAATTTCCTTTACCTCAAATTCCTCTGTTTGAAAATTATGCTCGTTTGCTTTTTTAGAATATGTGATTTTTATGGAAGATTAGAGAAAACTGCTTTAGAACCTAATATCAAACTTTTCATAGCAAGGTGGCTAAGAGCACAGGCCAAGAAGCAGCAGCCTGCTTGGATTTGGATTTCAAGCCACAAATTTTGTTAGCTGCACATGGCAGACCTTGTTGGCCATCTCTCCAGAGGCCAAAGCCCCCTGCCCGTTAATATTCCTTGTTAACAAAGTCTCATTTTGTTCACTTTCCTCTGAAGGTCTATTTCTATTCCTATTTCACCCCAGGGAGTGAGTCTTTACTGGAGTAGGCCAATCCTGTGGGATTTTTCTCTTTTCCTGGTGATTGGTTTAGGCCTGAGCATATAATGCGATTCCAGCCAATGAGAGATCAGCACAAGACTGCCTGTAGAGTTTCCAGCACGGGATTCCTCTTTCTTAAAAAGAGAGCTGAGAAAAGGGCTTTTCCCTTTTTCTTTCCGTCTGGTGACAAAGTTTTCTGCCCATGGTAAATAGGCAACCATATATAGGAAAATATAGCGACCATCTTAAATGGCAGCTGGTCTAGGAGGGCAAGACAATTTGCTAAGAACAGCAAAGTAGACAGATGGAAAGAAAATGGGTCTTTGATGATGTCATTGACTTAATCAACCCTAGAGTACCTCTACCTCTGGACATATAGTTAGGTAAGATAGTAAATATCCCTATCGTTTTGTTTTCTTGTCATCAGAAGCATACTAACTGAAATGCTGTGTGGCCTTAGGAAAGTTTCTTAACTTCTCTGGGCTTCAGTTGCCTCTTTTGGAAAAGGTAAATAAGTTAATTAATCCTCATAGGATTCTTGTGACAATTAAATAAAATGATATATGTAAAACATTGAAAAAAGTTTCTATTTATAAAAATTAAATAAGTGCTCAACAACTCAGCTGAGAGGAACAAAATAGGATAGCTCAAAAGAATAGGCCTCATACAGCATCAGCCTAAAGGAGTTTATGACCCTGGAAGAAAGGGATCAGAAAAAAGGATCCGGGTGACTTCCCTGGTGGTGCACTGGCTAAAGACTCTGCACTCCCAATGCAGGGGGCCCGGGTTCGTTCCCTTGGTCATGGAACTAGATCCCACACGCATGCCGCAACTAAGAGTTTTCATGCCACAACTAAGGAGCCCACCGGCTGCAACTAAGACCCGGTGCAACCAAAACAAAAAAAATCAATCAATAAAATAAAACAAATATTTTTTTAAAAAGTGCTCAAAAAATGATAATTATTTTTGTCATTGTTACTATTAATGAATTTAAATATGAAACTCTATAGAATTTTTCTTCCCTGATGCCTTCAAAGGTTATCCAAATAGGTGAATAAATTATAAAAGCCAACATTTCTATTTTGCTACGCTATCTATTAAAAGAGCAAATTTAATTTTTATCCCTTGAATGTTCCTCCTCAGTCTATATTAAATTTTTAAGTAAAACTAATACACAAATATCTCCTTATTAAAAATACTTACCCTCAAAAAAAAGAAAAATGATAGTAGTTCCAAAGAAGGTAAATTTTATGTTTAATATAACCTGAAAAATTCATATAATTACAGAGCAGAGAAAAATGAGTAAGTATATGATATAAACTACTCTGTCCCATTTCCACCAACGTTTTTCTATTCTCTATGTAGTGTTATTTTTGTTCTTATCCCAGATCTCTTAGAGGTGGAATCTTGCCAAGAATGCAAAAGTCTGTTCAACTCTGTAGTAGTTTTACAAAATTGGCAAATGTCCACAAAGACTTGAGGAAGGACCACCAAATTCAGCTGAGCTTTGAACTAAAGGCCCCCATAAAGTCAAGTTAAAATCTGATTAATATGGGGGAAACCAGAGAACTGAGTCAGCAGTGGTGGCATAGGAGCACTTCTTCAATTTCTTTGATAAGTAAAGAATAGGAAAGGCTTCTACACTGGAGAGAGAAAAAACAAACAACTGTTTTAGTAGCACTGGGGTAAATGCGAGTAATCTTCTCTTCTGATGCATTTCCCTGATCTCTTAGGAAAAAAAAAAAATTCTCCCAACAGCACAGGAAGAAAACTGCTTCTTTAACCCTCTGATGACAGAAACAAATTGTTTTTCAGCTCTGGGAAGAGATTTGTCACAAATGTGCAAACCAGATCCTGTATCTTGGACACTGTGCAGAGACGTAATATCATATTTTCAGAGAATTCCAAAGTGATCCCTTAATAACACAAGAGGTTTTTTTTTAAAGCAAAGCTCTATCTTGATGGTTTAACATGTATGGATTTTGTGTGTGTGATATCAAATGTAACTTTTAGTTTAAGCATTGTTATTAATTTTCTGTAATTCTCAAAGTACCCAGGAGACTTTATTTTTTAGCAGTATAGTTTTTGAAAATGCTCACTCTGTTGTTGTTTAATGGACATGTTTAAAGCCAAATATATTTAAAACTAAATAGCTACTTAGGTAAACTGGGCAGTACAGAAGGCTTGGTGACTGAGCTAACCACTCTATGAATCACTCTTTTAATGCTATTTCCATACATGAAGATGTTCTTACAGTATTCATGAGCACTTCACATGCATCTATATAAATACAACATGCATAGTGAAAAAAGTAGGAGCTCTAAATAATTGATAGACCTAGAATCCAAATCCTGGCTCTGCCACTTAGCAGATATGAAATTGAAAAAAATTACTTAATATCTTTTAGTGTCTAGGTCCTCGATTATAAAATGAAGACAATAAAAACCAATCTTAAAGGATCATCATAAGCGTTAAATGAGAAAATATACTGAGCACCTAACAGAATATCTAGCAAACAACAGATGACCAATAATTGTCAATGTCCATCCCTCGCACACGTATAATAATAACAACAGTGATAATAGTTCCAGAATAAGATGCAAATATTTTAAGAAATAAAAATGTCTTTTCTATAGAATTTGTGGGTAACTTAGCATAACAGTAAGCTCTGCATACATCATCCAGATACGACAAAAAAAAAACAGAATGAATACTCAGATAAGTATCCACAAGCAATATTCTCATCAGTTCATTAAATTTTAACTGTTCATCTACTATGTGCTGGCGATATAGACATAAACGGCATTAATTCCTAAGATCATCAGGCTCACAAATTAGGAGAGAGATTTACAAAACTGTAAACATGCAAAGGCAGGTAATTATGTGTAAGTATGACTGCAGGATGGACATTCAATCCATACTTGAAGGAGAGAGTAAAATTGAAAAACTTCCCAAAGGATATGAAATCTAAGCTGAGTTTTGAAGGATAAGGAGTTATGCAGGTGCAGAAGGTGATGGAGAGTGGGGTTGAGAGGTGGAATGTGACATCTAGGCTAAGCGGGCAATGTGTGAAAGTCATGGAGTCATAAGAAAGCAGTCTGTATCCTGGGAATGCAAAGCACTTCAGTAAGACTGGAGCATAGGATTCAAACACACTTACAAGGAATATCAGTGTGACGCACAGCAATTTCATTTTTGGCAGGTACTAGAGTGGGAGGTTGCCAATGCTAGGTAACAGGGTCTTTTCTTTATGCAAGGCATGTGCAGTACTGGTAGCAAATAAAAGTGGCAATCTGAATGCTAAAATTGGCAGTACTACATCATCAGGACCACCCAATTTTTGGTGTTTTGAAGGAAGGAGTGGCTATATATTTAAGGTATAAGAAAATTACCAGCATAGTAAAGAACAACTTCAATAAAGTATTTGTTCAGGTAAAATCAAATTGCACTCAAATTAGACAGCTAGACCACTAATTGTTAGAACACTAAGAAGTTATTAAAAATTTATGAATATAGCATCCAATGAAATACTTGTAAAAGAGAAACAAAATGCATTGAAATGGCTTTGGTCCAAAATCAAATTCACATGTTTAAATAAGATTCAAAATAAGGTATAACATTTCTGTAACACTTAGAAACATAAAATTATACATCAGAAGCTTTCTTATAAATTATCTTATTCAGTAGATTTTAAACAGCAACTGAAAGAACATCTACATCCTGACTTCTGGGGGATTTGCTTGAACAGAAACAAAACAGATCTCTTTACTTTTCTCCTTTCCATTTCCAGAGATTACTGTAGGTGACAGATTAAACTCTGAATCTGAGATGGAATAAGCTACAGGAAAGTGTAACTTCAAGACCATGCCAAGACAGCTAGGCAGCAGCCA
This sequence comes from Neophocaena asiaeorientalis asiaeorientalis, assembly GCF_003031525.2. NCBI lineage: Eukaryota > Metazoa > Chordata > Mammalia > Artiodactyla > Phocoenidae > Neophocaena > Neophocaena asiaeorientalis. The sequence goes on from NW_020172826.1 coordinate 1,238,497, forward strand.
TCAAGTGGCAGGTGATCCATAAGACTGTTACTTTGAAAAAAGCATGGTAATGGACCCATTCCTTGTGCACTATTGACCTCTGAGTATGAAATGGTAGTAGGAGGGTTACAGGCATGGGAATCAGCAGGTTAGGTTCTATTTAGGGAAATGTATTTAGTTAGTATGAATCTCTACTGTTCTTTAACACTTTCATATTTGGGAAAGGTGTCTGCGTGTGGATGTGTATGGGCACATGAGAGTGTTTGATCCAATATTTGGCCACCTGACAATCATAAAGAATGAAGGAGCAGAGCAATACTTTGTATTATCAGGGAGACTTAAAAAGGATATAGAATTAAGGTAGAAAAGCCCACCTAGACCCTTCTGCTGGAGCTTTACCACTTCACATAGTACTTCCTCTCCCATACTAAATTGAGTATTTCAGGCTGTGGGAACTGCTGTAGGATTCATGATATCAGACTTTCTTGTGTAGAAAGACAAATCCTAAGGAGACCAAACTCTATGGGGTGGGATTGGGTGAGGGCAGGCAGAGAGTCAAAATGTAGGTTTTTGTAGAGTTCCGTAAAAAGTCAAAAAGTAGGCTTCAAGGGGCTTCCCTGGTGGCTCAGTGGTTGAGAGTCCGCCTGCCGATGCAGGGGACACGGGTTCGTGCCCCAGTCTGGGAAGATCCCACATGCCACGGAGCGGCTGGGCCCGTGAGCCATGGCCGCTGAGCCTGCGCGTCTGGAGACTGTGCTCCGCAAGGGGAGAGGCCACAACAGAGAGAAGCCTGCGGATCGCAAAAAAAAAAAAAAAGTAGGCTTCAAGTCACAGAGCAAAACTAGAAAATGAAGTGGGTGGAGCTTAACATTTTTAGTTCTTTTCATTTGAAGTAGGGGGATAGTCATAATATCAATTTAATATCTATCTTTTCTATGTTCTAACTACCATTAATCATTCCTGTTCCTTGGGTGATGTTGATGAAAACTGTAGAAAGGCTGTGGAGATGTGAGGGGGTCCAGCAAGTCACAGAGCAAAACTAGAAAATGAAGTGGGTGGAGCTTAACATTTTTAGTTCTTTTCAGTGGGGGATAGTCATAATATCAATTTAATATCTATCTTTTCTATGTTCTAACTACCATTAATCATTCCTGTTCCTTGGGTGATGTTGATGAAAACTGTAGAAAGGCTGTGGAGATGTGAGGGGGTCCAGCAGGGAGAAGGGTAAGATTCTAGGTAATAAAAAGAATTGTAGCTTTTCTTACAAAACCCCTCTGCTGAGGCGAGCATCAGATAGGTGCATCAAGGAATCAGTAGTTCCGGAATTCCAGCTCCTAATGTATCAATGTGAGAAGAAGCCCCAGCAGCACTTAGATCTGCAAAAGGAGGTCTAGAGAAGCTGCTGCCAAGATGATGTCTCAACAGTACCCCAGAAACCCCCTCTGCTTAACATGTATCTTAGAGAAGGTGACCTTTGGGTTACATATAAAAAGGGATAGTTGCCCCTGACTGAAGTTGGGACAAGTTCCAGTTACATATTTCAATTGTTGTAGATTGTCCAGACTTGCAACAATGGAGATGCCACACGTTAAGAAAGAGGAAGAAAAAAACAAAACAACACAGAATTTCAACAGTAGAAAGAGATCACAGAAAATTTTATGAAAGTGTAGACACATATCTAGTCATTCATTTGAAAGTATTTATGGAGAACCGACTACATGGGAGGCACTATGATAATTACATAAGGGGATATATAAAAGATGACTTAGACATAATCTGTTCTTTCAAGGCACACAAGTAACTTTAAGTTTTCAGTCCAGCATATAAAGAAGCTTAAAAGTTATCACTCTGTCTTCACAACAAGTAAAAAAGCTTTAAACAAACAGAAAAATCAACAACTCTTTAAAAATCTTTCAGTGATGTCAGGTCACAGGGCAAACAGCTACCCCAAATTAGAGAGATAGACAGGCAGATAAAGAGAATCACAACTTTCACAGTTTACTGACGCAGAAAACCACAAGCAGAAACCACCCCCAGAACTAGTGCCAGGGTAGGGAAATCTAAAGTATCATTGAAGAGCTGCTGGAGACTCAGTATGGACAAGTCTGAGAGTTAAAAACTCCACAGGGAATCGGTTATATGGACACCCACATATTTCTGTTTTATCTCCAGGAGCTCTACCAGTCTCTCACAGTGAATATTGAAGAAAAATCCTCTCATGCTTCTGGCAGTGGGAGAGGAAAAGGAACCATTTTGACATATACCAGAGCATTCTGTTCTTCTTAATAAGGCCTGCCCTCAGGAGAAACAATTTTACCAAAGCAAAACCTGTTGGGGTTACATCAGAGCCTAACTAGAGAAAGGAAAGTACCCAACTCCGGACCCCTTTAGCCATCCTGTCCCATCTAAGAGGGGAAAGAAAACTGAGACACACTGGTGAAATTGACAGTCCAGGGGCAGAGGCTCACTAAAGACTGAGATCTGATCACGGGGCTATAGAACACTTCCTCTCCCCCAACACCCTGCTACCATGTTACTAAGAGCCTAAATACCACACTTCCCTTTTCCCAATACATCATGTCCACCTTCCAACAAAAAATTACAAGGCATACTAAAAGACAAAAAATGCAGTTTGAAGAGAGTAAGCAAGCGTCAGAGCCAGAGTCAGAAATGGCAGGGATGCTGGCATTATCAGACCAGCAATCTTTTTTTAAACTATGACTAACATGCCAAGGACTTTAATAGAAAAAGTATACAACATGCAAGAACAGATGGATAATGTAAAGAGAGAGATGAAAATTCTAAGAAAGAATCAAAAAGAGATGCTAGAAATCAAAACCACTGTAACAGAAGTGAAGAATGCCTTTGACGGGCTCATTAGTACACTGGACGTGGCTGAGGGAAAAAAAACCTCTGAGCTCGAGAATATGACAATGGAAATTTCCAAAACTAAAAAGCAAATCAAGAAAAGACTTTTTAAAAAGATCAAAATATCCAAGAACTTTGTGACAATTACAAAAAGTGTAACATATGCTTCATGAGAATACTGAAAGGAGAAGAAAGAGAGAAAGGAAAAGAGGCAATATTTAAAGTAATAAGGACTGAGAATTTCCTCAAATTAATGTCAGACATCAAAGCACAGGTCCAGGAAGCTCAGAGAACACCGAACAATAAATGGCGAAAAAAACTAAACGTAGACATACCATATTCAAACTTCCGAAAATCAAAGATTTTTTTAAATCTTGAAAAAGCCAAGGGGTGGGAGTGAGGAAAACACCATACCTATAGAGGAGCAATGATTAGAATTAATCCAACTTCTCAGAAAACATGCAAGAAGAAAGTGGAGTGAAATACTTAAAGTATTGAAAATTCTGTACCCTTTGAAATTATGCTTCAGAATTGAATTCACCAACTTAGAATTCTGTACTTTGTGAAATTATCCTTCAAAAGTGATAGAGAAATAAAGACTAATCTCAGAAAAAGAAATTAAGGGAATTTATTACCAGTAGACCTGTCTTGCAAGAAATGGTAAAATAAGTTCTACAGAGAGAAGGAAAATTAAATTGTTTGGAAAAGGAAGAGCATCAGAGAAGGAATAAGTGCAGATTAAATAAAAACTTGTTTTTCTTATGTTTAACTGATCTAGCAGATAACAGCTTAGTTAAAATAAGAAAGAAAACTGAGACACACTGGTGAAATTGACAGTAGTTTAAAAAAAGATTGCTGGTCTGATAATGACAATAATATATTCAATGATGTACGATTATGTACAAATGTACAGTATGTATGCTTATGTACACTTATGTATAACTGAATTGAATGACAGCAAAGATACAAGGGATGGGAGAAAGGAATTAAGATTATTTTGTTAACGTAAGATATTCACACTACCCATGAAGTGGTATAGTGTTCTTTGAAAAAAGACTTGGATTAGTTGTAAATATATATTGTGAACTCTAGAGCAAACACTAAAAAAAAAAAAAGTGAAAAAACTAAGTATAATCGATATGTTAAGAAAGGAGAGAAAATGGAATCATAAAATGCTCAATTCAAATCTAAAGAGCAGAAAAATTACAGAAGACAAAAAAAAACAAGGGAGACAAAATCAAAAACAGTAACAAATATGATAGATATGAATCCAACTACATCAATACCCACTTTAAATTTCAATGATATAATCACACCAATGATCATATAATAAAACAAGGCTCAAATGTATGTTAATGTATGTTATCTATAAGAAACCCACTTTTAATAAAAAGACACATAGATTAAAAGTAAGTGGATGGATATAGATATACCTTTTTAACACTAATCAAAAAAAGCGGGAATACCTGTATTTCAGACAGAGCAGACTTCAGAGCAAGGAACGTGATCAGGGACAAGGAGGGGCATTACACAATGATAAAGGGGCAAATACTCCAAGAAGACATAACAACCCTTAGGTGTACGCATCTAACAAAAGAGCATCAAATCATGTGAGGCAAAAACTGATAGCACTGCAAGGAGAAATAGATGAATCCACTATTTTAACTGGAGACTTCAACGCCCCTCTATCTGAAATGGACAGATCCAGCAGGGAGAAAATCAGTAAGGAAATGGTTGAATTTAACAGCACCATCAATCAGCTTAATATAATTGACATCCATGGGTGTCTACTTTATCCAACAATAGCGCATTGTGCTGTTCATCACTACTTATATTCATTACACTCAGGTGATAAAGTTAGTTATCTGCAGTGATCACTGCAGACCCCCTAAGGCTATGCAAGAGGAATCAAATATTCTTATACGTAAGCCCACTATTTAGAGGCTGTAAAACTTCTCAAAGATCCCAATGATATTTATTTGACACCTTTCATGTGTTGGGCGGAGTATAATGCCTGATGTGTGGAGTGTTTAACTTTTCTCTGTTAACAAGAACTTTAATAAGGATGGAACAAAAAATAATTGGGAGCTAGAAAAATAAGGAACAAATGTTAGTGATACCAGATTTACTGACCCAAACCACAAACTTTTTGCCTTAAATTTAAATCTAGAGATCTTTGCTTAACATAGCAAAACCATATCATTCTATTAATTGTGTCCTTTTAAATGAAAATTCATTTTTGGTTATTTTCACAATCTGATCTACATAAAACCAACAAATAATTTACTAGCTTATATTAATAACGTTTGTTGAATGGATGAATAAATGATTAAGATGCTATGGTTAAATTATGGCAAAATAGGGCTTAGGTAAATTAATGGAAATACAAACAATTAAATATATTGAACTTCTCCCTAACAAAATATGTATGTAGTACTACCTTTATTTGGGGGCCAAAGATTAAGAAATAAGGCATCTCACAATTACAAAGAAAAAATATTCTATTGATGATATTGAAATTGAAAACTGCAATTATTTCCACATTTGTGTAAAGAACCATGATATATTTATAATTATTCTAAAGCATTTGATGGGGCCAGCTGTTGTTCTTGGACCTGGGCCTGGGCCCTAAAGCCACCATGGATTACTTCTGTCTCCCTAGGATTTCAGCTTCATCTTTAAACCCCTGCACCTCCTGGTCGTTGTTCATGGCCTCTGACACACAAATGCAAACAAACAGGAAGGTAAGTTTATACAAGTTGAGGGAAGGATATATAAAATCTACACGCTCCTTCAACCCACTCTCCTCAGCCCCAGAGTTTACAATGATGACCTTATATTAAATGTTCAGATTATGTTCGATTCAAGAAGAAAAAGAAATTCACAAAATGCAAAACTAGACATACAACAGGTAACACACTATGTTCTATGATCATTTTTATCATGCTGTTTCAGGCATCCACATGAACTTTAAAACATATCAAATTAGTATTTTACTTTGTGTAAGATGGTATTCTTTTTTAAATCTCTGCTCCCTATTTAATCAGTGTTTAATTTCATACAGGAAGATAGTTACTCAGCTTCCACTCCTGCTCCCATCCCCCATATATTCCTCAGCATTTTATCCTGACTTAAATTGAAGGTTTTAATTAACGTCCTAAAATGTAATGTTAAATAACACCATGCAATTATGTAGGCAATGTACTCAGTGGAGTCTAGACATTATTAGCTATAATCATTCACTAAAATAAAAGTCTAAAATATATGATTTTGTGAAATTTTCCATTCTGGCTACAACCTTTCCTTAATGATACATAAACTTTTTATTTTCCTGTTCTAAAAACAATTTTTTAAAGGAATATCACATAAATTCACAAAGAAAGACTTGAAAATTGAAATTGAAAAATTGAAATTTTTTCTTTATTTTCCTTCCAGAGTCTAATCTTTTATTGCTAGTGGAGAATGAACAGTTATTATACTTTAAAAAAAAAAAAAAGGTGTGTTAACAGTTGAAAAGTAATAAAGTTTTCCTTCTACGGTAAACACAACAATAACTGCATAGCCCATCTCAACTTGAATTGCTCTAATTTCTAAAGAGAAAGAATTCTACCCAAAATAGAACAAGCAAAACACAGACTTACATAACCAGACAATTCAGTTCTACTAATTCATTATCTTCTTTGGATAGAAAAACGTAACAAAAGATTAAAAATACTGTTTTTATTCCCCCTTTTACCGTAACTGGGAATTTCTCGATAAATACACTTAACTGTGTTTGATATTTGGTTGAGTGACCTGAAAGCTTGAAGTAGCCTATTTGTTTATCATGCTTGCTTAATACTTACAGAATTTCTAACAACAAAGAAAACCCCCATTTTTCCCCCTAGAATAACAACAACAAATCAAGCAGAAGGATTCTGACATGTAATTCCACCAAACAGGACTCTGCTCTCCAATAGAACCAATGTCAACAGATAGGAGACTGCTTCCTTAACAGCTATCAAGGGGATGTTTAAACGTAAACTTTATTCCTACATGAATGTGTGGAAGGAAGGCAGGTAGCAGACTGCTATCCCTTAGGGAAAAAATCTTGATGATATGACATCACTAATGGTTACAAGGATTTTTTTCAAGGCAGTTGCTATAATCTAGGTAGTCCATTCAATATACAGATTTCTCCGCAGTGAAAGGGAAAATAGCTTCCTCAGGAAGTAACACTTCTAAATTACAAGAACTTTGTGCTAAGTACAGCTGGCAGGGTGCTGAACACCCAATTTCTTTCAATGGGTATATTTTCATGCTCAGTCTGAAGCTGCCCTGAATGAATCTTCAAAAAATTGAGACTAAATAGGCAATTTCAATACATCTTAAACAAAGTGTTTCTGGAGTATAAAACTCAATGTTTCACTTCATTTCTCTATAAAATTATTAATGTTATGAGTTTTGTGCCCATGATCATCGGCTGAGAAGGCTAGTAGTTGTTAGAACAGGTATTTCAACATCATTATTATTGCTGTCATGGTTATCAATTTTCAGCACTTGGAATCAGTAATCTATGTCCATTAAAGAGTTAACTGGAGATGGAACAGCTCCGGTAGGAAAAAGGTGACAGCTGCCCCACTTTGGAAGCCCCAGAGGGCTGATAAGATGAAAATTGCAATTAATAGTAGATATAAACATAGCAAGAATGAGTAACTGAACATGATTTCAATATCATATAAAAACAACTTTTGCCATTTTTCTGGTAAGAATATTAAGTAAGCAATATCTTGTGACTTTAAAAATACTACTGTGGGGACTTCCCTGGTGGCGCAGTGGTTAAGAATCTACCTGTCAGTGCAGGGGACGTGGGTTCGAGCCCTGGTCCAGGAAAATCCCACATGCCGCAGAGCAACTAAGCCCATGCACCACAACTACTGAGCCTGCACTCTAGAGCTCACAAGCCACAACTACTGAGCCTGCATGCCACAACTACTGAAGCCTCTGTGCCTAGAGCCCGTGCTCTGCAGCAAAAGGAGCTGTCGCAATGAGAAGCCTGTGCACCACAAAGAAGAGTAGACCCTGCTCGCTGCAATTAGAGAAAGCCCTCACGCAGCAACGAAGACCCAACGCAGCCAAAAATAAAATAAATAAATTTATTTTTAAAAAAATACTACTGTTGGGCTTCCCTGGTGGCGCAGTTGTTAAGAATCCACCTGCCAATGCAGGGGACACGGGTTTGAGCCCTGATCTGGGAAGATCTCACATGCCACGGAGCAACTAAGCCCGTGCGCCACAACTACTGAGCCTGTGCTCTAGAGCTCGCGGGCCACAATGACTGAGCCCGCGTGCTGCAACTACTGAAGCCTACGGGCCTAGAGCCCGTGCTCCACAACAAGAGAAGCCACCGCAATGAGAAGCCCATGCACCGCAAGGAAGAGGAGACCCCACTCGCCACAACTAGAGAAAGCCCACGTGCAGCAACAAAGACCCAACGTAGCTATAAATAAATAAATAAATTTATTTTAAAAAATACTACTGTGGACAACAAAATGTTGCTCACTATCAAGCCATCAGCCACTGCAGCCAAACAGTTTGCCCTGAGGGGAATTCAGGATGGAGAAAACCAGGATACTGGCCCTAAACAGTTATGATGAATATCAAAGGAATAATTTCAATACTCCAGACTCTTGCATCTTCCCGTACATAGAAAGGCACTAAAATCATTAACTTGAGATGTCCGTTTTTTGTGATTAGCAGTAATCTTTTTTTATTTTTTTGCGGTACGCGGGCCTCTCACTGTTGTGGCCTCTCCCGTTGCAGAGCACAGGCTCTGGACGCGCAGGCCCAGTGGCCATGGCTCACAGGCCCAGCCGCTCCGCGGCACGTGGGATCCTCCCGGACCGGGGCACGAACCCGTGTCCCCTGCATCGGCAGGTGGACTCTCAACCACTGCGCCACCAGGGAAGCCCAGCAGTAATCTTTTGATGTTCAAATACATGTTTGTTTTTTCCCAGCAAAAACTCCTATATCCTGGCTCTTCCCTTATCTCTCTGGAAAAGTCCCTCAGAGTTATCTGAGAGGCTTTATCCCAGCCTATAGTCCTCAATAGGTCCCCGAATAAAACATAACCCTCAACTTTTAGTGTGCATTTTTTTTCCTTCAGTCGACACTACCTATTAACGGTTCCTCTTTTGAAGGAAACAAAAAAGGTGGGAAGGGATGCACATAATAACTCCAATTCATATTCCAACACAAAGTCTTGTTCTCATTCACCAAGCTCTATAATTAATTCCTATGTGCTTTGTTGTGCTGTAGTATTCTTTTTTAGGAAGAAAATGTATATATGGGAAAGTTTCATTATTTTGCTAATTGAAATGAAAAGAAGTTTTAAAAATCCAGAATTTTTTCATAAGTCTTGTGATAAACAAGAAAGTAAAGCACACAAATGAAAAACATACTTTCTTGATAAATGTTGACATTCTTTCTAAATCAAGATAAATTGACTCATTAGAGACCAATTTCTTTCATTTTGTGTACACCTTCTTTTAAATTCAGGCTTTCAAGGAATCAGAACATATTTGCAAACAGTGAAATTCACATTTTAAATTTATCTCTGGAAACAAGAAGTTAAAACAAAATTTCCTAACCTGGTCTGCTCTGATTTGAGAAAAAAATTCAAGAATATATCATTACCATATCACCATGTCCAGTACTGACAGCAAAAACAAAACACAATAATGACATTAGACTGTAATATAAACTCAAGTTAGTACACGTTTTAATAATATTCCAAAGTACAGCAGTTCTTCTTGTTTTAAGGACAAAAGAAACTAAATTATACCAGATATCTGCTACAGTCTAACACAAAGTCTATTGCATTTATTCCAAATAACCTGATAATTTTCATTTTAAAAGCTATGGGATTCTACCTCACAGGATACTTCTCTCTTCACTTCTCTTTACATTCTCACTTTCTGAAGTCATGTTTTCATTCATTAAAGAATTAGATGAACATGATAAGAGAAATGGAGAAAGAGAGAAAAGCTTCAAAATACTGAATAAGAATCACTCATGATCAGTCAGAACATTTCACTGGTACAGCATATAATTTCCTGGCCATAAAATATTTTACAGTACTTTGATACATTTGAGTATTAGGGCCAGTTCTTCATTCCTGAGTATGTGCTGCTCAAGTTAAACATTTATAAGGCACAATGAAATCTCAACATTGCTTTGTCATATTTGGTCCACTATTCCTCCCAATACTCAAAGAGAAGGTTAGTTATTGATGCCTAAATAAGTTATAGTTGAAACAGTGTGCTAAAGTAGAAAAGTCATTGATTTTGGATCCAGAAGTTTGTGGCACAGAAATACAGCTCCATCATTTATTAGTTGGGTGACCTCAGGTAAGTTGCTCTCTAAGCCTTAGATTCCTCATTGATTAAAAGAAAAAAAAAGGACAGTAAAACCAACCTCAGAGGGCTGGTATGAGGACTAAATGAATTAAACGTCACTTAGTACTCAGTAAACAGTAAATGTTAGTTCTTTTTATTTGAGATATTGTGTATTTATATTATGTACCTATATATTGATACAACATGGATCTAATTAGTAAAGAAATATTATTGAATGTGATGATGGTGTGGTGGCCATGATCAGCATTTGAGTGGGAAACAGTGTAGTTTGATCCTGTACACACCCCGAACTTAAACACAATTCCCAGGCACCTGTGTAACAAAAGGTAGGTATGGCAACACTCATACTGAATGTTACTCAGTTTAAGTGATTTTAAATCTTGTGTAAAAGAAACTTAAATAGAATTGACATTGTCAAAAATAATGAGAAATGACAAAATTACTCCCTTATATGCCTCCTCCGGTATCTAAAGATTTGCTGTATTCTATTCTAGCAACTGAGTACCACCCACCTCTCCAAGGAATATCTCTGCCAGTAAATCACAGTAGGGACCTAGCTTTGCAGTCATCTGTATGCCAAATGGTGTTTGGCTTCTCTGTGCCTGAAACATGCTTGAATATCTATGGTTAAGAGCTTGGCCTTGTGGGACTTCCCTGGCAGCCCAGTGGTTAAGACTTCGCCTTCCAATGCAGGGGGTGCAGGTTTGATACCTGGTCAGGGAGCTAAGATCCCACATGCCACTTGGCCAAAAAAACAAAACATAAAACAGAAGCAATACTGTAACAAATTCAATAAAGACTTTAAAAATAGTAAAAAAAAAAAAAAATTAAAAATAAATAAAAAATAAAAGAGCTTAGCCTTGGCCAGGGAACATCTACTCTAGCTTGAGAGTTAACCTAGTCCTGGGGACTGAGCATGATGAAGCTGTCATCTTGGTGTGCATCCCAGAGTAGGTCAGGGACTTTATATTAGTGTAGGACTAGAACAAGGGCCCACGGTACACTGGAGGAAACCTCACAGTGGTGAGTTCAGGGGACTGTCTGCTATCTAATCACCAAAGCCTCCTGTGGAGAAGAAAGGATCAGAGAAACTGGTACCCAAGTTCCCTTCCGGCTTATCTGCCCAGGCCCAGTACTACTTTTAGAACATTAAAGCCATAGTAAGAAGTACGTTGTGCTATAACTACATGTGAAACTGGGAGCAGGGAGAGTAGGGGATTCCCAAACTGGGGAGCACATAATACACATATTCCAAGGCTAAGGGGGCTTGGAGATGTGCATTTTATGAAAACTCTTCAGGTGATTTTGATGTACAATCAAGTTTTGGAATAACTGACATAAAGCATGTTTTTATTTAGTTGTATCTCCCCCGCCCCCATTTTGTTTTATTTTGAATTGTGATGAAATACATATAACATCTTAACCATTTTTAAGTGTATCGTTCAGTAGCATTAAGTACATTCACATTTTTGTGCAATCATCACCACCATCCATGTCCAGATCTCTTTTCATCTTGTAAAACCGAAACTCTGTACCCATTAAATAATAACTTCCCTTTCCTTTATTTAGATGTATGTATCTTATTTTGTCAAATAATCTCTATAATTTTTGTGTAATTTTCACTCATCGCAATTTCTGTGATCAAATCTAACATATATTATAAAACTTTTCATTTTCTTCAAAAATAAAATGTTCTAGAGAGATAACACAAAAATGTTCAGAGAGGACAATTTACGATTAACATAAGTGAAATATGAGTTAGATGGTGATTATCTGATTTGATGACACTGAAATCTGGGCCAAGCTGGGTTTTGATTTGTGAAATTTGTCCCATTCCCTTGAAAGATGTCAAATGTTATCTTCTCACCTACATCATGTGACAACATTTCTGCTAATAAACCACACCATATTTCCATTCCTGCTGGACTGTCATACTAAAATGACAAGTTATGGGAGATTATAGAGTTGGCCAAGTTTACTAAGCCCTTCAGGGAAAGTCTCTAAATTATCCTTATCTCTTAAAAGACAAAGTTGTTTAAGGATAAAAAACTGTGGAGTTCTGAGATGAGATAGCAGAAAATTCCTTGGCTTCACAAAGCAATTATTTATTAAACCCATATTTCCATAGAACATACACATTTATAAATAAAACCCCTTTAGATCATAGAGACTAAGATAGGCCATAATGATGAGGATGATTAAAGTTAAAAACAGGAGCATTTAAATCTTAATTCTGTTTCAGCCTAGTGTTTATTGATATAATATTATGTTGTTCTGTACACTGTAATAGGCCCTAAAAGGTCACACAAAAGACATGCAACGTCCTTGCTTTAAAATACTTAAAATTCAGTTGAGAAAACAGAGCATACACTAAAAAAGGTAAATAATAATAAAAGATAGTCTATAGATAGATGTCAAAATAAATGGTAAAAAAATATAAGAATTCAGGCCAGAAAGACAGTAATATAGGATGGAGTGTTCATTTAAGTATGATTTTCAGGAAGTCGAAATTGTGCCGAATCCTGAAAGATGAATTTTTATAGCTGAAAAGATGAAAGAGAGAAGCAGACAAGAAAATAAGATTGAGCAAAATTACAGATACGAGAAATAAGATGTTGGGTTCAAGCATATAGGTTAAGAAGGAAAATCTGGCTTTCATTGCTGGCCTTAATTTAGAGGAACCATAGGGGAAAGCATGGTAGTTTCAATGATATTAATATGTGGGCAAAGAAGAAGGACCTTAAAAACTAATTGAAATATTTGAACTTTACCCTGTATACCAGTAATCACCAAATATTTTTGAACATGTACCCCTTTCAATTTTGAACCTGCATTCATAATGTATTTATATTTACTTATAAATTATATATTAGTGAACCACTAATTTATAATTCATATACAGAGAGTTGAGATTTTAAAAGAATATAAAAAACATAAAAATAATTTTAAATATCTTGCTAATCATGACAGTTTCATACTATCACTACTTAATATCTCAAGGCACAGTAGCTACTGGGGGTGCATTGCAGCATAATGGTAGTAAATAAAAGTCCTTATTTCACTTGATCTTAGCCAGAAGGCTGAGAAGTGATGAAAGTTCATATTTCTAACAATTGAACATTTAACCTTTAACATTTAACAATTTAACATCTAACATTTAACCTTATATGACAAAGCGCTCTTAAGAGGGGATAAAGAAATAGCTGTGCCATTTTTCAAGACTTAGAAAGAAAGAACAAAAAACATCTCAGTAATGTTTTTGTTGACTGTTTGTTGGAAAGAATGTTTTGGATACACTAGGTTAAATAAAATATACTATGACAATTAATTTCACCTGTTTCTTCTTACTTTTTAAAGTGTAGCTATTAGAAAATTTAAAATTGCAGAGGTGGATAGCATTGTGTTTTCATTGTACTGCTCTAGACACTGAAGTGGCTGAAATGTGAATGGTGATTGAAAGCAAGATTATTCTGAATAAAGTTTTAAACATACTGTTGTATTCACTGCCTGATTTAATCAGATTATCTTTCACTGGGCATATATTTTGTTTTTTCGTATCACAAATTCTATGGATATTCAATGGGAATATACAAGGAAAAGAGACGAGGGGAGTCTATGAGAATGGTACAGGGAGTTGAAAGATACAGCCAACCAGGACAGCAAAATCCTTCCTCTTACACATCATGATCCAGATTTAAACTGTATTTGGGAGATGAAGAGTGGGGTGCACAGAAAAAGGCAAGACAGTACCTACTAAGGCAAAATCATCACCGAAGCCAGCCCTCCTCACCCCCACCTTCACCAGGAGCTCAGCCAGTACACGTGAATAGTGCCAGTATAAGACCAGACACGCTGCAGTGACAGATGGGGAGCATGTGTCACTGCTGGACAATGTCAGCACACTCACCAATGACATCATTCAACGGAAGACAGAGGGGCAGAGTGATGCCTCCAGCTTCCCCTATTATCAAGCTGTCATGGAGTCAGATAGGGAGGTGCAGTATTCTTTGAAAGAGATAAAGGTCGCTAAGTTGATCAGAACTAGATTTGGAGACTCAGGTTGCTGAAGAGTGTCAGTGAGGTTTTAAGATTAAAAATATTGGATTTGAAAAGAAAAATGAACGGGGATAGAGGGATGGCTAGTTTACAAATGCATCAATAAACAGTGGTAGTGAGATAAACAGTGGTTGGTGCTTATTTGAGCAGCAGTACATCAGGCAGGAAAAGCCGTTAGACTTTAAATAGGCTAGAGTCTCTCTCTGTACATAGTTTTAGTTTCTTATTGCAATTTTGCTCCCAGATTCTCAAGAAAAGTTTTCAAAAAGGCTACTTGCAACACCCTTTGAAGAACTAACTTCTTGGAATCTAATACTGCCAGATCGGCCATGATGGGTAGGTATGAAATGAGGGTCTTATCTCAGATTTGCTATTACCCACTTTCATTCTTCTCCCCGCCCCCTCCGACCAGGGATTGAACCCGGGCCCTGGCAGTGAAAGAGCCGAGTCATAACCACTGGACCCTCAGGGAACTCCCAGCCCACTTTCATTCTTGACAATATGTAAAAGAGTTTTAATTTAAATAAGATCTCAAAAAGTTTAGTAATTTGATTCAATAACCACATTTTAAGTAAATTATATCGCAACATTAACTTAACCCTAGAAACTATGTTTTAAAGTAAAAGAAGAAATTTTGCTCAGCTATTAGGAAAACCTATTGAGCCAAAATAAAGGTTTTGATATATTGGAGTGTGTTTTGGGGGGTTATGCATTATCCTCTGAAAATACGGAATCAATGGTACAGTTTTGTTTTGTTTTTTTTTCATTTTTAGGAGACATAAGATTTGAAACAATAACATTCAAATCCTCTTCTAATAACATAATTCTTTAAACCGTCCAGGGTCTGCCATTACTTTGTGGAAATACATTCTGTTTTCACTTTTTCAGCTGAAAATACTGCATAGTAGTATTTAGAGCTGTGAGGATTAATTCATGGTGATATGCCATGCCACAAAAATAGGAGCATTAGTGTTACATGTGCATTTACATTTGTCCTAATTAAATACTTCATTCGTGAACCTGACTTTTTCCTCCTGAAAATGACTATATTCACTGTGGCTCTTTTAATAAAGAGCCCATTTATAATATTAATTAGTAAAGCATCTACTACCATTAGACTAGAGCCATGGACCTATCAACCGGTCTATTCTACACTCCCAGTCTCAAAGATAAGATATAATTCCTCTCTTTATTGACATGATATTTAGTATGAAATATCTGTAAGGAAACTAACTTTACAACTTTAATTTGTACAGGTGTTGGAGAAATAACACATTTTGTAATTATATGACATTAAAGAAAGGTTTGCTCCTGTGACCCAAGTAACAGAGGTTAAAATTTAACTGAAACACTAGATCCTATTTTAATATTACTTTTTACTACTGTCCAGTACTTTTTAGTATTTACTATTATGACTTACAGGGTTTTTTTTTCATAACTCTACCTAATAAATGTTTGCCCATGAGGAAATGTTGGAGGAAGAAATACCCTAAGAACAAATTAAGAAAATACTAAGCAGAGATTCAATTATTCACCAAGAAAGAGTCTAACTTCTTTAATGTTTATCAAAAAAGTCTCTTCTTATCAAAATGTTCATGTAACTATCAATGGCTATTATATCAACCCGTATTCGCAAAATAATATAAGACCTATGGGAATAGGAATTTTTTACATTTTAAAAAAATTATTACTATAGCAATCTGTGTACAAAGTGATGATTGGCACACAGTAGGTATGCAATAAAAAGTTTTAAGTGAAAGAATGGATAAACAGCTTAAATCTATTAATTCACCTTTTCCGTCAACAAACATTTATGAAATACAGAAATATTTACCATATAGACACTAGAGATAAAGATGAATAAGACATGGTCCTCAACCTCGAAAAAACCCTCAGTCAATGGAAAAAAAATAAAAACAGATAATAATAGTAAACACATGCATGTGCAATGATTTCAATTTTCACGAAATTCTATGTGCACACTTTGAACACACGGAACACATTGATCTTGTGAGGACTGTGGGGAGAGGGATGTGGGTCAGGAAATGTTTCTTGAAAGAAATGAGTATTAAATGATGAACAACTGTCAACCAAATAAAAAAAAAAGAGAAGAATACCTCAGACAGAGGGAAGCAGGAAGATGAGAAAAAGAAGGGGATGCTCAGAAAGGACAAGTTCCACGGGGCTGTGGATTAGATGAAAGGCAGAGAGCTGGAAAGGAAGACAGAGGCCAGATGGTAGAACTTGTTTTTGAACCTTTTCTTACGGATAATGGCGAGCCTTTAAAAGTCTTAAGTGAAGATAATAGGTTTTTATATTAGATAATTACTCTGGCAACTATGTAAAAGATAGATTAGACTGAAGGTGAAATGATATTCCAGTCATCAAGTAGAGCTGATAAGGGCTTCAACTAAAACAGTAGCATCTTCTAGCAAGAGAGCATCTCATTCCCACCATGCTTAGCACAGCAATTCTCAATCTCTGGAGTCTATTAGAACCATGTAGAGGCTTGTTTCAAACTACCCATGGCCCCTCCATTCCCTCTAAGGATTTTTCCTAAGGAGTGCACCCCTATTTCCAATGAGAATCACTGACATCATGACCTATTATTAATGACATCTATAAGTGTGTCATAGCTCTCAGGTGTTTGGAGAAGAAAAATGTTGAAAACCATAAACCATTTAGAAGGTAAAATCACCGGGACTTAGTAATTAAATAAGTTCATGGAAAAGTGGACTCTAAAGTCTAGAATCATTGTGTGAACTGGATGCATATGACAGAGCCATCAACTGAGATAAGTAAGAGGGTGCAAAGAAGAAGCAAGTTTAGTCTTAAGTGCTTGCAGAACATTTGGGTAGAAAGGTCAACAGAGGTTGGAAGTAACAGTCTGAGAAGTGGGGAAGAAATCGCAGCTGTAGACTTGAAGTCATCAGGATATAAATGACAGCTAAAATACAAGTAAAGGAATTTCTTGTAGACCAAGAAGAAATGGAGGGTCAAAATAGACCCAAGAGAACCTGTAGAGTCCTCCTTAGGGAGTGGGCAATGAGGAGCTCCAGAAGACAGCTAACAAGAAATTGCAAGGAAAAAAAACAAAGTGAAGAAGAAAAAGGAAAAAAAGAAGGAAGAAGAGGACCACCACTGTCACCTGGAGGGGCTCTTCTGAAACCACCAAGTAAGAAGAGTTTCAGAAATAAGTGGTGAGGGGCTTCCCTGGTGGAGCAGTGGTTGAGAGTCTGTCTGCCAATGCAGGGGACACGGGTTCGAGCCCTGGTCTGGGAGGATCCCACATGCCGCGGAGCAACTGGGCCCGTGAGCCACAACTACTGAGCCTGTGCATCTGGAGCCTATGCTCTGCAATGAGAGGCCGCGACAGTGAGAGGCCTATGCACCGCAATGAAGAGTGGCCCCCGCTCGCCGCAACTGGAGAAAGCCCTCGCACAGAAACTAAGACCCAACACAGCCAAAAATAATAAATTAATTAATTAATTTTAAAAGAATGGTGGTGATCAAGAGTGCAATGCAGTAGAATAGTTCAACTAGATAAGCATCTGGAGTCCCCTGCTTTGGGCAGTAAGCTGGTATCCTGAGCTTTGCCAGAAGAAATTCCATGGAGACTTAGAGGTAAGAGACAGGTTATATGAGACTGAGGAGTGAGTAGGAATTGAGGAAATGACTAAGGCACAAAGAGCCTACTCTTTGAGAAGTTAGAATACATCAATTCTTTCTTGCTGCACTGCTTCATTATTGTGTTTACTCACTAAAAAGAAATTGTTCTCATTTCCTTTCTTTGTTTTTATTTTTTTCACATCTTTATTGGAGTATAATTGCTTTACAATGGTGTGTTAGTTTCTGCTGTATAACAAAGTGAATCAGCTATACATATACATATATCCCCATATCTCCTCCCTCTTGCGTCTCCCTCCCTCCCACCCCTCCCTATCCCACCCCTCTAGGTGGTCACAAAGCATCAAGCTGATCTCCCTGTGCTATGCGGCTGCTTCCCACTAGCTACCTATTTTAAATTTCGTAGTGTATATATGTCAATGTCACTCTCTCACTTTGACCCAGCTTAAACTTACCCCACCCCACGTCCTCAAGTTCATTGTCTACGTCTGCATCTTTACTCCTGTCCTGGCCCTAGGTTCTTCAAAATGCTTTTTTTTTTTTTTCAGATTCCATATATACGTGTTAGCATACAATATTTGTTTTTCTCTTTCTGACTTACTTCACTCTGTATGACAACCTCTAGTTCCATCCACCTCACTACAAATAACTAAATTTCATTACTCTTTATGGTTGAGTAATATTCCATTGTATATATGTTCCACATCTTCCGTCGATGGACACTTAGGTTGCTTCCATGTCCTGGCTACTGTAAATAGAGCTGCAATGAGCATTGTGGTACAATGACTCTTTTTGAATTATGGTTTTCTCAGGGTATGTGCCCAGTAGTAGGATTGCTGGGTCATATGGTAGTTCTACTTTTAGTTTTTTAAGGAACCTGCATGCTGTTCTCCATAGTGGCTGTATCAATTTACATTCCCACCACCAGCGCAAGAGGGTTCCCTTTTCTCAACACAATCTCCAGCATTGACTGTAGATTTTTTTAATGATGGCCATTCTGACCGGTGTGAAGTGATACCTCATTGTAGTTTTCATTTACATTTCTCTAAAGATTAGTGATGTTGAGCATCCTTTCATGCGTTTGTTGGCAATCTGTATATCTTCTTTGGAGAAATGTCTGTTTAGGTCTTCTGCGCATTTTTGGATTGATATTGAGCTGCATGAGCTGCATGTATATTTTGGAGATTAATCCTTTGTATGTCTTTTAGCTGGAGCATTTAATCCATTTACATTTAAGGTAATTATGGATATGTATGTTCCTATTCCATTTTCTTTATTGTTTTAGGTTTGTTTTTACACGTCTTTTCCTTCTCTTGTGTTTCCTGCCTAGAGAAGTTCCTTTAGCATTTGTTGCAAACCTGGTTTGGTGGTGCTGAATTCTCTTAGCTTTTACTTGTCTGTAAAGGTTTTAATTTCTCCATCAAATCTGAATGAGATCCTTGTTGGGTAGAGTAATCTTGGTTGTAGGTTTTTCCCTTTTGTCACTTTAAATATTTCTTGCCACTCTCTTCTGACTTGCAGAGTTTCTGCTGAAAGATCAGCTGTTAATCTTATGGGGATTCCCTTGTATATCATTTGTTGCTTTTCCCTTGCTGCTTTTAATATTTTTTTCTTCATATTTAATTTTCCATAGTTCAATTAATATGTGTCTTGGCATGTTTCTCCTTGCATTTATCCTGTATGGGACTCTCTGTGCTTCCTGGACTTGATTGACTATTTCCTTTCCCATATTAGGGAAGTTTTCAACTATAGTATTTTCAAATATTTTCTCAGTCCCTTTCTTTTTCCCTTCTTTTCTGGGACTCCTATAATTCAAATGTTAGTGCGTTTAATGTTGTCCCAGAGGTCTCTGAGACTGTCCTCAATTCTTTTCATTCTTTTATCTTTATTCTGCTCTGTGGTCGTTATTTCCACTATTTTATCTTCCAGGTCACTTATCCGTTCTTCTGCCTCAGTTATTCTGCTATTGATTCCTTCTAGAGAATTTTTAATTTCATTTATTGTGTCATTCATCATTGTTTGTTTGCTCTTTTGTTCTTCTAGGTCCTTGTTAAACGTTTCTTGTATTTTCTCCATTCTATTTCCAAGATTTTGGATCATCTTTATTATCATTACTCTGAATTCTTTTTCAGGTAGACTGCCTATTTCCTCTTCATTTGTTTGGTCTGGTGGGTTTTTACTTTGCTCCTTCATCTGCTGTGTATTTCTCTGTCTTCTCATTTTGCTTAACTAACTGTGTTTTGGGTCTCCTTTTCGCAGGCCGCAGGTTCATAGTTCCCGCAGTGAATTGTGCAAGTGCGGACCACAAATCTCTCTCCTTCCAGAACCAATGCCCCAAAGCTCCCAGGGCGGCTACGCCAACCACTGAGTCAGAGCTGTGGAGCCCCGATCCCCAGTCGGCCACCATCCAAGGGCCAGAAACCTTATTCCTTTCTGACTTGCCCATCCTCCAGGCAATGTCATTTTTTAAAGAAGAATTAAGCATTGAAGTACTGAGGCTGTCAAAATCATCAGAGCCGTGTGGTGACAGGGTCTTGGCGCTGCAGCCAGGTGTCAGACCTGAGCCTCTGAGGTGGGAGAGCTAGGATACTGGACCACCAGAGACCTTCCGGCCCCATGTAATATCAGTCAGCAAGAGCTCTCTCAGAGATCTCCATCTCAACACTACGACCCAGCTCCACTCAATGACAAGCAAGCTCCAGTGCTGGACACCCCATGCCAAACAACTAGCAAGACGGGAACACAACTCCACCCATTAGCAGAGAGGCTGCCTAAAATCATACTAAGTTCACAGACACCTCATTTTTTTAATTAGAAAAGAAATGCATAATCACATAAAGTTTCCCCAATTGTGAAGCCAGGAAATACAAACTATTATGTCCACTTTTTCAATGCAAAAATTCTAAAACCACTTAAGAAGACTCCACCTAGGTTGAAAGCAAGTACACTCCAACTAAAATCTTCTCGATTCTTGGCATAACCTGGCTATCAACTTTGAAAACAAGTGAGGACAGTTTAAATCAAAACAAGGACTGGTTTCTGCCAAACAATTGAAGTTTTGCTTAAATGAAGCTTTTTCCCCCTTAATCTTATCCTCTAAACTCCAAATTTAATCTGCAGCATAGGTCTACATAGTAGGTTATAAAAATGAGAGGAGAAAATAGAATAAAGTTATATAAAATAGAAACTGGCTTTTTTTTTAAGCAACAAAATTGAGACGTTCCTCAATAAAGTATATTCAGAGGAAGTTACACATAGTGGCTCTCTGAGAGATCCATATATATGGCACCATAAGCTTGTTGATTACATTGACCATATATTATGCATCTTGGTATTCATTCAGCTATTCATTCAACAAATATTAATAAGCATCTAGTATTGTGCCAGGCAGAAGTCCTAGTGTTAGGGATATAGCTTACAGTTGGCATAAAAGACAATAAAATTTGTAAAGCAGTAATCTTAAAGTCTGACACATGCTAGAATTGAAGAAGGAGCAAGAATTTTTAGTTTAATTTGGGGGAGTGAGAATAAATAGTCAGGAAATGTTTCCTGAGGAAGTGTACTTGAGCTGGAATCTACAGGACACAAGTGAGTTAGTCAAGTGAAGAGAAGAAAGTCTGCAGGCAAAAGAGAGCATGGAGCATTTCAGGAGCTGAAGGAAGTTTGATTTGGCTGGAGTCTCGTGTGAATGGAAACCTGGCAAGGCATGAAACTGGAGAGCTGGGTAGTTAGGGTCCAGATGATGTAAGCCACGTGTTGTAGGCGGCCTCTGAGAAAGCCAGAAAGATCCCCAGCTTGTGTAACCTTTAGTTCTGGAGCGTGGGCTGGATTATTGCCTCACTCCTAATGAAGAGTACACAGGCATAGCTCAAAGATACTGCATGTTCGGTTCCAGACCACCTCAATAAAGCGAATACACAATAAAGCAAATCACACAAAATATTGGTTTCTCAGCATATGTAAAAGTTATGTTTACATTATACTGTAGTGTATTAAGTGTGCAATAGCATTACGTCAAAAAAAACAATGTATATAACTTAATTTTAAAATAGTTTATTTCTAAAAAAACACTAACCATCATCTGGGTTTTCAGGGAGTCGTAATCTTTTTGCTGGTGGAGGGTTTGAAATATTGCAAGAATTACCAAAATGTGACACAGAGACATAAAGTAAGCAAATGCTGTTGGAAAAATGGTGCTGATAGACTTGCTTGATGCAAGGTTGCCACAAACCTTCAGTTTGTGAAAAACAAAATATCTTGAAGCACAATACAATGAGATATGCCTGAACAGCAAAAGTGATGGGCTGTCACTTCCAAGACTAGGTTATAAAAAGACCGTGGCTTCTGTTTTAGGTGTTGCCTCTCCTTCTGGATCACTCATCCATCTCTCACTCTGGGGGAAGCCAAGTGCCATGTCATGAGGCAGTCCTTTGGAGAGGCCCACATGTTTTGAGGTTCACATGAGTGAGTCTGGAAGCAAATTCTCCCCAAGTTGTGCCTTGAGATGACTGCAGCCCTAGCTGACACCTTGACTGCAGCTTTGTGAGAGATCATGAAGTCACTCCTTGACATCTGACCCAGAGAAACTGTGAGATAATAAATGTGTGTTCCTTCTAGCCACTAAGTTTTGGAGTAACTTGCTAACACAGCAGTAGATAGCTAATATACCATGAAAAAAATTGGGCTGAGCATTAACCTAATGGCATGAGAATATGTTAAAGGGTTTTAAGCAGGAAAGAACAATAAACGTGTCCCTATTTGCAATTTTAGACTTTCTGTAAGCCGTCACAATAAGGCTGAAAGGATAACCTAGAACCATCCACGAAAATAAACATTTAAACAAGTAACAATTTCTGCTACAAAATTCTAGTTCTAAAGTTCAGTATCCTATATAAAACTTCCACCTCACTACTCAAATTAACGTCAACAGTCAACCTGATTAATTTCTTAAAAACTATAGAACTTCCCCCTTCCTCTTCAGGTCCACTGGCTCACTGTCTTCATTTAGACCTCTATCATCTCCAACCTAGCTCACTGGCAATACCCTCCTAATCATTTCCCCACCTAAAGTCTGATGCCCTTCCAATCCATTCCCAACTACCAAAAAAGCAGGTCATCCAAAGGGACTGTAAAAGGGAAGGCTAATCACATTCTACTCCATCAGATTATAGGAAACAATTTGATCTGCTCTGCGAGTCATACATACACTTCAGTGACATGGCACCTTCCTCTTCCGCATCAGCTCCCAAATTGCAAGTTGTTACACTACTCCAAAGTTAATAGGCTCTCAAGACAATCTGTAGAGTGCTTAGTGTAATTTTTCATCAAACTGAAAGAGCTGAACCCATTAATCAATAGGTAAGTTTGTCCTACATGAATCTCAAAGATGGAGCCACATGTGGAAGCATTTTCAATTGTTCTCACAGCTTTCAAACATAAGCTCCAATTTAGAGAAATTAAAATACTGGAAAGAAAAAAAAATGCATTCTTTTTGATCAGTGAAGCCAAACACATTTGGGAAAAAAATTTCAGACTCACATCTCATCAGAAAACTATTCCATTTACCAGCTTGACACCTCTGCGTAGCACTTCACAACACAGGATAAGTCCATGGCCCACTCGGGGAGACACAACTTTGTGAGTATTCAGAAACAAAGCAAGATTAGTACCTCAGGAACCATTAGCATTTCCAAAAGCATTATATGAATTGTTCCTGTGTGAGACATTTAATTGTAAAAAGGAAACTGATAATTAATCGCGGTCATTTCAACTGTATGGCTGTTTCAAGCAATATTGATGTCATAAAATCCTTTAGCCAAGTAACAAACTGTGAAGTGAATGTGGAAAATTCCAATAATCAAGAAGGGAAAGGTCTCTTTCTTTTCTAAAAGCAACCTATGCAATAAAAGTAAACAGAAGTGTTCAACTAAACTTAGTTTATAAAAATGATATAGCCATATTCTGTGAAGTTTATTGAAAAATTACACATAATCATCTATTCTTAAAATTGCTTTCATTGAGCAAAACTCTAATCATCATTAGTCATTTCTTTTATAACTTTTGACAAGGTCAAATATTGAAGTTCAGAGGTACCACCAAGGTAGAAAGTGAAAAATATTCTTTTAAACCACTATGATATACTTCCAAATATGAAAGAGCCCTCCATTCTACAGTAATGCTAATTAGTCTGTAAGCTAATTTTGCAAATTGAAACCCTTTTCAAAAAAATTTAATTGTGTAAGTCAAAATTAATGTCAAAAAATCTTCTGTAACTTAAGTAAGCAATCAAAATAAATTATTCACTAATATTCAGAAATTTTTATGTTTACCTTGTTGTAAAGTCAGTTTAGAATGACTTAAAAATTTTTTTTGAGTTTTTTTTTCTAATCAGGATTAGAATAACCATGATGAAGAAGTTAAGACAACTGTTAAGTAAACATATATTTTCTAACATTTTGAGATAAGTAATAACACCCCTATAAATACCACATAACAAGAAAAATCCATTTATGTCTTCTTTGCAATTTACACTTCGCATAGATGGTTCAGAATCATAAAAGCATCCATGGAGAGAGATTTAAAAATCATTATATGACAATATTTGTATAATAGAAAGTGATGGCTTAAATGCTACAATATGTTTCTGAGTATCTTCACATTAAATAGTAATTGAACAAAAAGCCCCCTGGTTCTGCTCAAGGGCAAGTCCCACAAAGCTCCTCATTATTGGAATTTCCAACTTGGAAGCCAAACTAAATAACAAGGAGTAATTTGCCAATTAGAACTTCCTGCTCTTTTCTCTTTATTCCTTAAACACCATTCAGGGGCTGAACCGGTCAAACACTTTTAGCTTCAAAACAGCAACTGAAAGGATTTAATTTGTGTCTCTCCAAGGTGAAGCTGTCAAGAGGCAGCCGTGATGCAGTCCATGTCCCCCTGCAGCAATTTCCCTTCAACACAGAGAAGTGGGTTTCCACTCTTGCAGAATATGGAGTTTCCTTTTCTCATTTCCCATTATTTCATTTCAATTAATGACCTCCAAATTTTATACTTGTGTAACTACTGGGCTTAAGAAGCTTGAGCCAAAGTGTCTCTGGAATCTGTTAATGTCTTCAGACCAAACCTGTGTATATACCGGAAACAAAGAACTTCACAGGGGCCTGACACAGATTAGAATGAGGACCATGAAAGTTGTGTTAAACCCTAAACTGTGTGGCCCTAGACAGGATCACAGTGTTCTCTTATTAGTGTAGGCCATGGCAAGAGAAGCGGTAAAATAACTTAGAGATCCTTGGCAACATTTGCATTTCTTGCCTGCATTTTCCTAATAGTAATTCGAGTCACATGTCTTCTTGTTATTCAATTTTAAATGCCCAATGATTAACAGAATTTAGATGCAGACTTTTAAATTGCAAACATACTCGCAGATTAACACTAAATCAGTGAAATCCAGTCCTCTTTTTCAACCTAAGGACACCTGACTTGAGGCTCAGGGCTTCCCCATCAAAGACCCACTAGCACTAGAAAAAGAGGCTTCACTTTGCTTACTGTGAGCCTGTAAATGACCCCAAGGGAACTGCTCACTCCTCTGAACCCTGGGCCAGGAAAGCTGGTTAAGGAGAAACTGCTTGTCAAATGTTTTCTTGCAGAAAGTATTTGCAATCAGGGATTCTGCCCCTTCCCCTGCCCAATTCATCCTATTATGTATCTGTACTGATAACCCATTGAAAATACAATAGTATTTCCATTTGTATATTTAAAAGTCAGTCTTAAAAATGAGAATGTGTTGCCTCTATTAATGGACCACTTGAAAGATTACCCAGGTTGAGAGAAGTTATTTTTATCGTAGTAGATAGCAGACCTACTGAGCTAAGAGGTGACAGATCTCTGAGCTAAGAGTTGACAAAGATTCTCTTCATGACCAAACTTAAGTCAAGCTCTTCTGATCTCTGTTTCAACTAGCCCTCGACTTTGGGGCTCCCATGTTCTTCTCAGCATTGCCCAATTTTAGTGAGAGTCTTGCTAAGTTGGTTTAGCCAGAATCCCCCGTCCTCTGTATCCGATCACCTTCAATGTCTGATCCACCAGGTGATGTGTGATCACTCAAGCCCGCCCTTCAGCAATAATCCTGTTAGTTCAGTTTAGCCAGAACTCCTCTTAAGCCTGAGGCTTCCTCTTAGTACTTTCCATCTGCTGACCCCCAGCCTACTCCTTGGCTACAAGTCCCCACTTTTCCTTGTTGTATTTAGAGTTGACTCCAATCTCTCTCCCCCACTGCAAAACTCCATTGTAGTGGTCCTTATACCTATATCTCAATTGTTCCCTGAACAAAGTCTGCCTTACTGTTCTTTAACTGTGTCATGAATAATTTTTCTTTAACAGAGGTCAGGAGAGATTAATCCTTTTTACACTGGTTGTTAGGACAAGCTTCCTTACTTCCTAGGCTGTTTGAAAAGGGTCTGGGGAGTGTAAAGTGAAAATAAATATTATAGAGATAAGGTATCAGGAAACATAAAGAATTTGAATTTCATACCAGTGTCTTACTATTATTGCCTTACTCTGGGAATGTTTCAGTTCAAATAAACTAGACCAACAGAAATTTACAGTCACAGAATTTAGAACTTTAGCAAATCTTAATGATTAATTGATTAATGATCATGTAATTCTTAACCCAAGCCACATGATTTTCCAGATAAAGAATTAAACTTACAGAAATAAGATTTAATAACAACATTTTAAAATTCTAGCAGAGGTTGATATTACTTATACATGTTTTGCAATTAATTTCAGGTATTACTTAACATGTGAAAAGAATAGCTTATTCTTACCTTTATAAAAGAACTTCAAAAATCAATTTATTCAAAGCAAATATCCATTCTACCATCTTACCAGGTGCCCAAATCAGAAAAAATGAAAGTCTCATCGATGCCTATTCATCTGTCACCACTAATAAAATGTGTCCTGAGTCTGTCACTTGGTCTCCATTCACACTGGTCCCTGCTCTTCCCAGGAGCTCATCATCTATCTCCCTGCATCAGTCTTACTCAGTTCCAATGCATCCTCCATACTGTTGCAATAATTACTTCTCCTCCACAGTTTTGATCTTGTCATTCCCTTGCTTTCCAAGCTCTGGTGGCTCCCCATCATCCCCCTGTAGCATGGTATTCAATGACTTTTCACACTCTGACCAGTTTCCTCTGCAGCCCCTCCTCCACCCACATTTTAGGGTGGACCTGCACCCATCTTCACCATTGCACAAGATTACGCCTCCATGTCTTAGTTTATGTTACTCAGTCTCTTGGCCCACCCACTTTTATTCTCCCCCTCCTCTATCTTGCACATTTTCTTACGTCTTCACTTCATCTCCTCTTTGAAATCTTTCTCCAAAAACACACAAAATAAATCAATTGATTACTCCTCCACAACAGTTTCTTATCACAGCACATTATATCATCGTATCTGCCTCTCTGAAATACCTTTAATCTCAACTTCCATATACACTCCAAACTTGTGAGCTGCCTATTTAGTTTTACAGCCATACTTTCCAGCAGAGTGCTTGTATACAGAAAGCATCCTATAAATGTGGAATCTAATCACTTTGGCAATGAATCCATTAACTGTCAATGGTCAAGAGTCATTTCAGAAATGATTTCCTACTGGATCATTTGCCATCATTAAAGAAAAGTTGAGTAACTTCCCTGGTGGCGCAGTGGTTAAGAATATGCCTGCCAGTGCAGGGGGGCCTGGGTTCGAGCCCTGGTCCGGGAAGATCCCACATGCCACGGAGCAACTAAGCCCGTGCGCCACAACTACTGACTGAGCCTGCGCTCTAGAGCCCGTGAGCCACAACTACTGAGCCCACGTGCCACAACTACTGAAGTCCATGTGCCTAGAGCCCGTGCTCTGCAACAAGAGAAGCTACCCCAGTGAGAAGCCCACACGCTGCAATGAAGAGTAGCCCCTGCTCACCATAACTAGAGAAAGCCCGTGCGCAGCAACGAAGGCCCAACACAGTCAAAGATAAATAAATTCATTAATTTAAAAAAAAAGAAAGAAAAGTTGAAAATTATTGAATAATTTAATGTATATTAAATTTCAGCAATTAAGTAAATACATGGAAAACTACACTATTCTTAGATGTTCATCAATTAATATTAATTGAGCCTACTGAAGTGCATGGCAGTGCTATGCACTGAGTGATTTTAAATAACATTAATAAAATATAATCTCTGCCCATGGGAATTTACAATCTAAAACTTATGACACTGGCAACATACACAGTTCTGACTGTAAGCCATAAGGATAATATATGTTATGTCACTGAGGTTGGGAGTTGCTAAATATAAATGAGTCTACAAAACACAGAAAAGCAGACATCAGTACGGACATTGAATTGAGATCATTGTGAAATACCTGGCTCAATGCTACATATATCTTATTTTATTTGCAGCTTCCTTCTTAAATAATTAGGATTTTTTAAAATGGATATAATATATATATTTATGAAAAATGATGTGAAGCATATAATAGCTGGCTGCTGTATGGGATTAGATGGATGATAATGTAGAAACATATAAATGATCAAGAGGCCGTTTCTGGTTTTCACACTTAATGAAAGTTTCTGGATTGATTGCTTCCTGGAAATAATTTTATATGAATGTCTAATGAACATGTAACGTAAACACACACACACACACACACACACACACACAGAGTCTCTAATTTATCTAAGCTACTTCCAAAAAACTGGTTACTATTACTTTGAGATAGAGAAAGTAAAGCCATACAGAGGCCATTGCAATACTATGAATGATCACATTCTGATCTATTTTTCTGTGATTTTTCTAAAAGTTGTCTAGCCCCATTGCAATTCTTAAAATGAGAATCTATTAGGCTTCTTAAGTTTCTAAGGTCTTTGGCAGTTCTCTCCTGTCTAGTTAATCAAGTAATTCCTCCTAAGGGTACTTATGAGATGAGTAAAAACTGTGGTCATAATTTCTAAACTGTCAAGAAAATAGGAATTTATACTTTGGATAAACCCCAGGGATGTTACATAGCAAGCAGTTCTATTTCAGTCTAGGGGGTAAAAAAAAAGGAGAAATCTAGAGATGTGGTGAAAAGTTTCTTGCAGCTATCTAATTTATTTTAACAGCATATTTCAAAAATAATTATTATCATTAATAGAATCAACAGTTATGTAAGATAGGAAAACTGCATCTAGAGGGAAAGTGGGAAAAACAACTGTTCTATGGGAATTAAAATTGACACTTGGACCACCAGTGTCAATTTATGTCTAGTGACAAATTTCAATACTGGAATATATTATATATACATTCATATTCTTCATCATTCTGTTGTCTGAATAATTTTAGATCTGAAAATGATCTACATATCAAAATGTCACTGAATTCCTTGTGAAACTGTTTACCCTTTTTTTAAAATTGAAGTATAATTGACTTACAATATTATATTAGTTTCAGGTATACAACATAGTGATTCAATATTTTTATACATTACAAATGTCTAGTTTGTAATCACTAGATTACATCACTATAAGTCTAGTTACAATCTGTCACCCTACAAAGTTATTACAATATTCTTGACTAAATTTTCTACATTCTACATTACATCCCCGTGACTTATTTACTTTATAACTGTAAGTTTGTACCTCTCAATCCCCTTTATATATTTCACCCATCCCCACCCCCACTGGCAACCACCAGTTTGTTCTCTGTATCTAAGAGTCTGTTTCTGTTTTGTTATATTTGTTCATTTGTTCTGTTTTTTAGATCTCACACATAAGTGAAATCATGCAACTGTTTTACCCTTGAGATTATATTCCTTGACTGAAGCTTTGAAGTTGGAAATTATACTCTCTATTCATTTATTCATTTAATATTTCCAATTGTATCAGCTCTGCAAATGCAAGGGAAAGTTATTATTAGATATCAATCCCTGTTTGCCTGACTTCTATTTTGGTTGGTTGAAAATTAATTAGATATGACCTGCAAACAGACAAATTTGAAGTATTTTAAAGAGGCTTTTAACTTGGCATAAGTAGTTTCTAAGAATGTCATAGATATTCTTATTTAGCACTCAGTAAAAAATAATGTATTGTTTTCACATTGTGAATGTACATATTACCACTGAATTGCATGCAATTAAAATGATTAATTTTTTCTTATGTGTATTTCCCCTCAATAAAAGAAGTATTACTGTTAATAGAGGTCATATCTATCCCACTGAAATTTACCTACAAATAAATAAAGGTTCTAATCAACGATGTCTTCCTAAATACAAAGAACCTTCTAGAATTGCTGACCATTTCTTGTCTCTTCTAAGACACACTAGACTTAGCTGGCATTCGTTTCATCAGCTGTCTCATAATTATATAACTGACATTAACTACTGAGTAACCACAGAAAAAAATTTTATATCCTTTAGAGTTTCAGCATTACTGTTTTACAAAAATTTGTTGGTGGAGAAGTAATTTATGTAAGATAGATATAGAATTTTTTCTCCAGTAACCTAATTTTTTAAAATTTCTTAATTTTCCTGAAAAACAAAATCGAGCAACACCAAAAATTATTTAATCAGTATCAGCTGGTTCCGAGAAGTCCTCCAGGTTATCCCTAGGAATCCTAGAAACATTGGAAATAAAATCTTACACTCTTGATATACACAAACCACCATTATTTGACCTTTCAATTACTCCAAAACTGGTTAATCTCTCACTGATTCTTAGAAAAATCTTTTATGTTTCTAAAGATGCTCTGGATATATGACTAAGCTTTTATCTGATCTGATTACATCAGGCAATATAAACTAAGACTAAAGAAATGGTTATTATCCAGTAAATAATGTTAACTTGACCTGCATAAAAAGGTATTCACTATAATGAATTGTCTGTGCTGAAAATTCTAAAAATTCTACGCTAGGTGCTAGACTTCCGCTTAATTGGATGCTTGACTAGATCTAGCCCAGTATTCCCTAATGCTGTTCCTAGATGAAACATAAGTCTTTAGAAGAACAGCCACTTCAAGTTTACCAGTTCTCTATGTGAACAGGTAATTTCAAGAGAAAGCTTGTCTTTTTAATCAAAAGGAAGTGATAAATTAAAATCCCAAAGTGTGTCAACTGAAGCAAAGCATACAGAAAGTTTCTCGTTTAATTTAACTTCCCTACTCTCAAGATTTCAATCAGGTGAAGTCCTTTCTAACATTTAGAGACTGTCTTTCTTTAGTGGACAGGAAGAAGAAGGGCCTGGCAAATACATCATTAGCAAGGGGAAAAAAGATGATCCTGTGATACCTTCTCCATATACTTAGAGCTTGCTGACCACAAAGGAAGCTCTGATATCACTCAGAGTATTTAAAGCAAGGCAGGAAAGATGCTTATGATATTAAGTATATTCATAACATTAAAGTTTCCCTTTTTAAGCAACTCTGGTCAAGGGAGCATAAAGCTAATTAAACTTTACAGTACTTAAAGAGTCACTTGGCACTCTTTTTTATTTTTTTTTCACTTGGCCCTCTTATTTCCACTTTTCAGAAATAATTCCTCTCCTTCTTCTACAAGAACACTACAGAACCCAGGAAAGAGAAACAGACTTAAGTTGTCTGACCTCCCCTGTTATCCCTCAGGCTATTGGGGAAAAGCAACACATACCTCTGTCTTCAATATATCACTTCTATTTTCACAGGCATAAATTACTTCTCAGGTTTTAAAACAACAGGATTCTAAAAGGACACCGTAAGGTACTTAAATTCCGGTAACTAAACTCAGATGTATAAGGCAATTTAAAATCTTTATAAAAACTTCCTGTTTCAAAATTACCCAAAATGGAATCTTAGAAAATCTGTGTACCAAAATGCTACAGAAATAAGGCTAAAATTAATGCACTAAACATATCTCTAAAAAAGTCTTGGTACCTGGTAGATAATCAGTGAATCTTTTGAAGGTGTCTTTGCTAATCAATTAATTTTGGTTGTGATAATGCTGAATATAAATTATTATCATCTAATCTATCAGGCATTATCTTCATGAACAGACCAACAGAACAATTTAGGTGTTCAAAGTTCTGTTTTGTTCACCCAAGCAGAACGATTTTTCCTGAGGTTAATACATCCAGGAGGTTGGTTAAGCCAGGCACCATTACATAAGTATGCTAGGTAATGATACAAAAACAAGAAAATTTGCAAATGCTTTTGAACAAACTGAACCATGGCAAACAAAAAGCAAAAGCAAAGAGAACAGAGCAGAAATAAGATGCTTAAGAAAAACCATGGTTTTGGCACTGCTCCAGAAGAAAAACAAAAAATGTCTATTAGGTACACAGTCAGAGGAGGGCCATTTGTCAAAAGTTTGTAGGAACAAACTCTTAAGTGGCTGTCTTACATGTCTCAAGAGGTAGAATTGAGCTGGTGCTGTCAACTGCTGGTGCTGTAGTTCCAATCTCAGGAGCTCTAATTTGACCCTCCTGAGAAAGAATCCCAATTAGAAACACATAAAGGAAGCCATTTTAGACATGGTGCTTTGGGACAAGTCTGACCCCGTGTGTCAATGTCAACTGAAACAAAAAAACTAAAGGAATTTTCTCAAGCATGTTGTCTGTTCTAGATAAAAGCTAAGGATCTCTGAGACCCAGTTTTTGAAGTAGGCCTCCCTGGACTAGAATGAGGACAACTAAAATACTGAAAGCTGGCTTGTTTTTTTAATTTTCATGCCTACTGGTGTGCTTTGAGAAAAAAAAAAAAAAAAAAAAAAAAAAAAAAAGAGGCCAAAAGGTTGTGGCGGCACAGGCCGGTGACTGGGTCTGATGGAGATCACAGTCCTTAATCAAGGATACATGGAGACTAATTGGCTATTGACTTAGCTCACGTGGGCAGCCCACGTGGGATGGCCTGGGCTCTGAAAAATGAGGAGTACCACAGCAAGCTATATGTCATATTCTAGCAAAATTAGCTAGTTAAAAATGTTTAATTCTAAATGGTCAAGCAGCAAGGTAGGAAGAGTATTCATCTATAAGTGATTTTAAATTTGGCTTCCCAACTAAATTTGCCACCAATGACAATTCCTTTTGGAATTGCCTCAAATCTATACTATGTTGGTGTTACATCAACTACAGTAAACTTATCTGTAGAGATACAAAAACTAGGGCCTGTTTGGGGACTTAAGAGGATAAGGGGTAATGGGAAAAAAAAGGATAATTTAGGATTTCAACTGTAAATCACACAGAAACAAGAAAATAGCATGAAACAAAACAAAAATTCTCCCTATTTCATCCAGTTCTTGTTGCCAGTGAACCACAGATCAAGGCTTCTTACTTCGACTCCAGCAAGTCTTCGATCCTCCTAAGATTACAAGCAAAAAATTTGCATATGTACTTTTTTCTGTGTACAGGCACCGTAGCTTTCATTAGATTCTCAAAGCAGTCTGCAACCCAGTAAAAGTCAGGAGTCACTGTTCTAAATTTATATGATTTTGCATGTGGATTCTAGCTACCTGGGATAACATCTGGAGCCCCTCTTTCATTTTCAACCTAAGCTTGATGAATGCAAAAGCATCTAGCAGGCAAGTGCACAAGACCTAGTGCAAGATCCTGTACCAACATTCAGGTTTTTAACTGATAGTCAGTTGCCTTATGTGCAGCTCCTGAATTTGAAGAAATTGAGATGAAAGTGCACAAAATGAATTTTGACTCAACCAAAATTACCGGGATTTTTAAAAGCTCATATCTTCAAGCTCAAGTCTCAACTGAAAAACATGAATTAAGACAACTAAAATCCAGAGTGTACCCCACTAAGATCATGACCATTTTCAATTAACTCAGCTTAGGAAACTATCCTTGACAGATGACCTCCAAAGTCTAGCGCAGAGAGTCAAGTTGTTCCATAATTTAGTCAACAAAATAAGTTCTGGTGCTTCCTGTGGGGTTTCCCCAATATATTCACCTGTACTATTTCATAACTCCTCAAGGGAACATTGAAGACAGTATATACAATATGTTTTAGCTTCCCTAAAGAAAGATGACAATAAATTCAAAAGCATTTTAATACCCTTGCTGCTCCTAATATATATTATTAGTTATAATCAAATGAAGCAAAATAAAACCACTGCTGCAATTTTATTTCATATTTATTTTAAAATCACCAATCCTGTCTTGTAAGAATTTTGAAGGCTATTGGCAACAAGACAACCATGTAGTATATAAAAAATACACCTTTTTCAAGTACAGCTGCCTGTTCCTGCCCAGAAGGAGTGGTTGTTGACACAAGAAACCAGCCTGTTGGCATTGAGTACACAGTCCCACGGCCACTGCTGCCGAGTGGCGTGGAGTGCCATGCCATGCCCGACACCAAAGCACACACAGGACCAAAGGCATGCACATAACTGGCATGCCATCATCTACAGTGCTAAAGCCTCTGAATACTCCTATATAAAATTACATGGATGTTGACAAACCACCTGTTGGACTAAAGAAAAAAATAAATTGTGCGTCACTTTCCCCTATATGCTCCTATAAAATTTGTTCTTTGATTTTTTTTCAATGCGTATATTGTATTTTAAATGTTTTGCAGTATCTAGCCTATGGAAAGTCATGACCATTTAAAATAAGAAAGAAAGAAAGAGAGAAAACTAGTTTTAAAAGTTTCAGCTTATCAAAATGTTTTAAAGCTGGCAGGGTGAGGTGGAGGAGAGGCATGGGGAATGATCCTTGTTATTTACCAATCTGTGTGCTTTCCTATGATTGGCAGTGTTTTAAAGCTAATGATAAAAACAGATACAGCATTTTTTCAGTGACACCTCTAACTCTCCCCACTCTCACTAAAAGTTTCTAGGAAATACTATCAAAAAGCTGCATCACACTATACTGTATAGTCTTTTATTCAAAACATGTTGAATATACAGCACAATGGTAATAAGGCAATGTAGAATAAACATAAAAGACCATCAAACAAGATGTTTATTCAGTCACTAAACAAATACCTATTTAAGTAAGTACAATATTCTAGGGGCAAATCTGGGCTCCAGATAAAAAGAAGAATGAGTCATGGCCCTACCCTCAAAACTATCTATAAAGGAGACAGAGAGATGGACAATTACTGGAATTAAATGTAATCAGTGGATTCACAGAGGTATGTACATGGTGTTGGGCTTCTGTGATTTATGGAACGCTTTACAGGGAACAAGCTTCAGAATTTTAAAGAGAATACCTTAAGTTCTAAAGTTTGAATATGATTTTTTAATAGGTAATATCATCACCTGGTTCAAAGTTCAAAAGGAACAAATGGTTATATGGTGAAAACTTTCCTTGTCACACCTAGTTGCTCTCCCTATAAACATCCAATAATAACATGTGAGTTTCTTATAACACCCAAATACTGTTTCTCTGCTTGATAAAGACTTTGGCTACCAACAACACTCTCATAAGTCTATTGCATTTTATTATGTATTGATGTAATATATATTTTATTGTATGATTAAAAGTAGCACTGTAGTTGTTTTCACTAGATAGGAGGAAACATGTTCATAATGATATATATGGATAACAAATCATCACGATGTACTCTTTAAATATCTTACAATTTTATTTGTTGACTATACCTCAATAAAACTGAAAGAAAAAAAAAAGCAACTCTAGTAAGTGGAACAATCCATAAAAACAGATTTCCAATGTTATAAAATATCAAGTAAAACGCTTTATTACATGCTAAAATTTCTTATAGTACTCCAAAATAGAGGAGATAATGAACAGAAACAAAATAAAAGAAAATATAAGATTCATTCTACATGAAAAAAGAAAATGACAAGAATATCATAAAAAGTATTCTCTAGTACATGAGGCTTTAATTAAATCTAAAGATACTGTCACAAGTTCAGTTGAATATACTACTCAAGTGGCTCTTACTACAATCTAACCAAATGCCTCCAATGCTAATAGTGGTGATTCTGGTGACAGTTTTTTAAGGAAATAAAAGTATAATTTATACAATGAGTCAGTTCTCACTTTTCTTTATAATGGAGACATCATGAGACCACTAAAGTATGATGGAGAACCCTCTTCTACTTCTCTCACCATCAACACCATCATCCTTTGCTGGGTTCTTCCCTCCACTGCACTAGCTTCCCTCGGGCTTTCTTCCAAAGAACTACAATGGTTAACAGTTAAATAACTGGATAGTATGAAGCAGGGTGTGCAGTACAGAATAGATGACTGAAAGAGAAAGAGCTATGGGGAGCATTAATTGTGAAGAAAAGGATCAGGAAAAGGCCCCAAACTTAGGTACTCCAAACTCACAAGACAGGGCTCTGAATTTGGGGTTGGAATGATTACAGGTTTGGTGTATAATCAACGTTGGGAACCAGTGTAGCATTTTGAAAGTGAGGAGTGGAATCCTCAGGAACAGAAGAAATATTTGTGAACTAACTGAGAAGGTCAAAAGTATGAAAGGAAGGTATTAGAAACAAACAGAATAATCTACATAAAACAACAAGGCAATCAGAACAAAGACATTGGTAGCAAGGTAGGAAATAAAGCTGATTACCAAAGTATAAACAGAAGCAAATAAGTATTTAAAACCATGCACTTCCCAAGAGGTCAAAGTGTAAAATAACAAAAAATTGTAACTGACTGAATCAATTTCTCTTAGAATGTGTAAATAAAAGAACCAAAAACGCATCATGCTTGGGTAGGAACAGTGTAATAAAATCATGACCTCAGTTTAAACACAAGCGTCAAAATCCATGTTGCTTTTTCTAACTTATGTTCTATTACAGAAATTTACTTTTTTTTTCTTAAATTAGGGTCAAGATGTGTCCATGAATAAGTAAAGGTCTAAGTAAAAATATAATTCCGTTGCTCATATAAGAGCTTCCTGAAAATTAAGCATATGTGAAAAGTTAAAGGGAAGAAAAGAACAGCTCTTTGGTTCATTTTTAGAAATGTTTGAATTAGTAAAATGAAGTCAAACAAAAATTTTAAGTTATGCTTATAAATAGAGCAAACCGTTAGAAGAAAATAAAACTGCCTTGGAAATTGGCCATAATCAACCCCAAATAATAAGTATTATCATGAGTTTATGTTATTCAATTTTAAGGATGTAGAAGCCAAATTTTATTTAAATTGAAGGTAAAGAAAAGCAGAGGAGACTTTTGCTTATTTTATATTTTTATGACTAAGCTTGCCTTGCTTCAATTGACTGTGGATAAGTAACTACCACCCAAAAGTTCTCTTGTGACCGGGCTCTGTCCATCTGCACAACTTAACACATTTTCTCTAGTTACTGCAAGAGTGGCTTATTGTTGCTCCAACAGACTGTCAGTGAGCCAGAGGTCAGCAGGAAGAGCTGTATGACCCAACCACTGACCCCAAGGGACAGCCAGTGACCTGTTGGCCTGACCTGTAAGTGAGGAAAGAACTAAAAATTCTCATTAGGATTCACTGTTTTTCAAATTCAAAAAATAAAGTTTTAAAATAAGCATACCCCCAAATCCTTTTACCATTCTACACACTATATAATTGGCTTATTTCCTTTCATTACAATATTTTATAAATTTGAATATTGTTAGACTCTGGACATTTTATGCAATCAATGCAAGAAATATTTTAATCCTTTACATATTTCAACTCCTTTATATGGATTTCAACATGTTCTAGTTCTGTGTTTCTCAACCAGGGCAATTCTGCCCTCAGGGGACATTTGACATACTCTGGAAACACTGATTATCATGAATGGAGGGTATTACTGGCTTCTAGTGGGTAAAGACCAAGGACTCCTGATAAACATTTTACCGTGCACAGGACAGCCTTCCAAAACAAAGAATTACCGGGTCCAAAATGTCTATAAAGTCAACATTGTTCTTGTTCATTGAAAATCACATTAGTTCTTGTCACTGATTTGCCTTATAACCTAGTAAATCAACTCCTTTTTCTTTACCCTGAGCTACCTACATCAAGTAATAATACTTATAATAGAATTACCTAGATTGATTGTTTAAATATAAGCTTCATGAATCCTTGACATTGAATCTCAGTTGTTAGGGAAGCGATAAGGGAATTTACATTTATACCCAGACCCTACTGCTTCTCCTGAATTTTAAAGTCAAATATTTTCCTCATTTTCTATAATAAAGTGTTTCTTTTCCACACTTAAATTCCAGAATTTATGGTCTGTTTCCTTACACAATTCAGGAAAAAATGTATTACTCCAGTTACTACATTAATATTTTAAAGTTATACTGAAGCTAGAAAAGATATTGCAGTTCCTTTATAAAACCCATTTTTAGATGTGAAAATTAAGATAAGTGCCTGAGATCACAGAACCAGTTAGTGACATAACCAGGTGTCTTATGTGAGCTAGTTTAAAGTATGAAGTGGTTCACGCCAAACCTCAGGCAACAGGTACCATGTAGTGAATCTTCTCTCTACAGAGCCCTGAAGTTTCCTGAGTAATGTCTGCCAGTCATTCCAACACTTTCATCCAAGGCTCTGCACTTGGGGCCAGGAAAGCAATGTTGAATAAAGAACTTTGAAAGGGACTTGAGAAAATGTTTAAGATACTATAGAATTCAGTTCAAATTAGCATAATATGGTGCATTTGACCTAAATACAGGCAACTGAAGATATAACAAGGGAAAAGTCGATCCGGAAAGGCTTCCTGTAGAAGGTGAGTTTTTAATCAGATTTTGAAGGATGAACAGGAGGAAAATTAACTAGGAAGAGGTGGAGGGCATTTTTATTCAAGTACTGGTACAAGCAAAAGCCCAGAAATAGAAATTAGCAAGTCAAATGCGGAGGACTGCAAATAGTTTTAAGATTCTGTATCACGAAGACCATGTTGGAGAAGAATCAGAGAGGAATTTGTTGAGATTAGCAAGGCAATGGAGAGAAGGAAAAAAAATTGGCAAAAGCCTCTAAGCGCCAAGCTGTATGGATTCTCAGGGTACCTGCAATTACTGTATGATACCCTGTTTTGTTTCCTACTTGGCACTTATTACCCTATGAAATTATCATATTTATTTGTTTACCTGACTTTTCTTGGTCTCCCTAACTACAATGTAAGTTCAATGCACTAAGAGTTTGGATTGCAATGAGGAATGTCTAGAGTCAAGGAGACCATTTTAACATGAATTGGACTAGTATGAAAGCTATGGAAATCAGAATAGGCATGGCTAAAAAGAATTAGATGAAAGGATCACAGTTTACTGCACTCGGTTTACGTGCCCTCATCCTCTCTTCCCACCCACCCAATCTGAACACTGCTTTCTGGCCAAGGCAGCCACAATTGCTGAGGTCTTGGAGCCAGACTGCTACCACAGCACATGCACCGGCTCAGGTGCAGTGGCCCTGGGAAGCCCTGTCTGACAGAGACTGGTTGGGCCAGAATCATAGGGAACTGGTACCATGGCAACTGCCTGGAAATGCAAGTGACACAACCTGAAAGGGAAGAGCAGTTAGTACCCGCCTCTCCAGGAGAGTGAATTTTAACTCATAAGAACTTTAACTAATTTTAACAGGAGGGAGCCAGTGGATAAATTCTCTCTTCCTCTCCCTAAGAGACTATTCTGACGTGCAGTAGCTCACATGTCCTCTCTGATAATGTCCTACGAGACAGCAATCTTCAGGAAGCTTGTTAGAAGCTATGGCCGGGTTGGAAACTCACCCTCTCGTACTTTCCACCCTCCCTGCCTTGTTCTACTTTTCCCCTCACTTCTGCTTCCCTGGGTCTGCACTCCCAATAAAGTGCTAACGTGTAAGCTTCTTAGGCTCTGTTTCCTGGGCATCCCAGGCTAAGACAAAAGCTATCCTCTCTAGTAAATGAAATACAACCCAAGCACTTAGCTGTATTGATTTCCAATCTATATGAGTAAATCCAGCAAGGTTTGGAGATGTAGAAATGTTAAATTGGTGGCATCGACTTTAAATTGCCAGTTCATCAGCCCAAAACTGTTTCCACGAGTTACTGGTGCCTTTGTTGCAGCCATGTAGCAATCAATACTCCAGAGTGCATTGTTTATATGACTAAAGGATATGCAAGATGGGATATGAAAGAACTGAAGGTGAGAGAGAGGTGGGCTAACAATATACAGAAGGGAAGCAGTGGGGAAATTGACGTAGACTGATTGCAGAAGATCAGCCATTTCCCCTTTGCAGGAAATTCTGCTACGAGTGTTGCAATGGCAGCCTTTGGAAACCTGAACAGCATAAATGGCTAAAGGTGTTTTCTGATGAATAGACTTTACTTCCTTGGCAGGTAACCCAAGTCTGACTTTGGGAACAGGAACACCTGGAAGCCAGCTCATCTCTTGAAATGCTCCAAATTCCTCATATCAGGTTCATTATGAGAAGCCACCTGTGTCTCTGCTCATCAAATCCTACCAGTTTCTGGTTCTGATCTGTTGCAATACACCAAAGAGTCATTTCTAATTATAAAAGTAAAATAAATAATTCATGGGATTTCCTGACTCTTCAGCTTGGAACCAATGTAAAATTGGTCTATGTTGATGATCACAGAATTGCAAATTCCTTCAACACTTATGCTAAGTAATTACCTAGTCCAAGTAGTAAAACCTAAGTAATATGGATTTACGAATGGTGTGACTCAGTTTTAATTAGTGAAAATTATGAATTGCAAGATGTTTTCTAAGGAAATGCTTGTGGAGGAGAATGTTGTGTATTCACCAAACTCTGTTTCCTTTTTTGCTTGGGCACCTAACAGAATGTGAACAGAAATAATACGGACCACTTTTAGCCCTGGCTTGGGCAAAAAGCCCTCTATGCAAATCCTCTGAGATTTTCCTCTTTGCCTAGCCACTGAGTGTAAGAAAGGAAGACCAAGCCCTGAAGGGGACACAGTGAAAGGGTCCTGGATCCTTCAATGAATGCAAGAGCAGAGACAAACCTCACACACCTCCACCCGGCTTGCTGGAGCAGACCTGAGCAAGAAATGTAAATACGTTTGTATGTTAAGAGACTGGATTTGTGGGGAATTGTTAAAACAGTGAGTCTACTCTGATTAGTTCAATTTTAGATTTGTGATTCAGACTAGGTTAACAACATTCATTTAATCATCTACTTAACAAGGATTATTCACCTTATTTGTTCATCTATTCACAGGTCCATAGGAATCATGTGTTAATGAATAATTATGCAAATCAATTTCTCTAAATAGTTCTGTCATATGTGGATGCTTTTTGTTCTCTTAAATATTCGAAACATTTTCACAGCTTGGTTTATGATACTATCAATATGAAACTTTCAGCCCAGTCTCTATCTGAATAATCACAATTAGGTCTAGTTTGACATACTAGTATCTTCCTGCTTTTTAATTATTCATTTCTTACTAAGCCTGGTTGGATGACTTGGAGAAATGTGATCCCTGAACCCTTTAGCTCCACTTAATTTAGACTCCATACCTGAACTCAGAGAGGCATCTTTCAAACGTCTGCAACAAAAGCTATTACCCTCAAGTAGAAAAACAACGTATGACAGTCATGTAACACCATCTGCACCTAGAACTAGATTGTATATTCTCTGAGTTAACAAAAATAAGAATTCAACTATATACATTAGCTTAAGTTTAGGTCTTAACTTCAATAGTTAAATATTGAATAAATAAATAAGAAATGGCAATTTTAAAAATTTTAAATAAAGTTTCATAACTTTCAAGCAGAGTATGTACAGTTGTCACAAAGTCCCTATGCATTAGGCTGAGTCAGAAAAAACTTGTCAACTCTATCTAACAACAGTAAAGACCCCAAATCAGATATCAGTGTCATCTCTAATAATTTTCCACCATCAACATGAAAAAAGAAAACATGGAGAAAAATTAAAATTAATGCATGCATATTAATTTTAAAGATTTTTAGATGGAATTTCAGACACTTTACATTGCTAAAAAATAAAGATTAATAGTCATAATGGTGTAAACTAGTGAGAAAAATTTCAACTCATGGTAAGCGTGTGCTATTTCCATAACATTAGAAACTTTAAAATAAATTAAATGGAATGTAAATATTGTGTAATATAGGGTTTATTTCCAGAAGAGGGCTTGTACATAAACAGGTGTTCCAATATAAATGTTTCTTGAGCTGAAGCATCTGAAAGCACCTGGAATTTCAATACTAAAAATCTCTGACTTCTCGGGCTTCCCTGGTGGCGCAGTGGTTGAGAGTCCATCTGCCGATGCAGGGCACACGGGTTCATGCCGCGGTTCGGGAGGATCCCACATGCCGCAGAGCGGCTGGGCCCGTGAGCCATGGCCGCTGAGCCTGCGCGTCCGGAGCCTGTGCTCCGCAACAACAACAACAAAAATCTCTGATTTCTTGAGCGCTTACCTCAAAAAGATGACATTTTAAGTTTAGATTTCCATTTTTACTTTTTAAAAAACTTGGTAAATGAATGAAATTAGCTCGAATTTTCTGTTTAATAAGAGTGCTACACATAGTACTTGAATTTCAA
This sequence comes from Neophocaena asiaeorientalis asiaeorientalis, assembly GCF_003031525.2. NCBI lineage: Eukaryota > Metazoa > Chordata > Mammalia > Artiodactyla > Phocoenidae > Neophocaena > Neophocaena asiaeorientalis. Next base: position 1,280,887 of record NW_020172826.1, read on the forward strand.
ATCAGTGCAGTTCAAATCAATGTGAGTTATCTATGAGTATGTGAAAGTGTATGTATTTTTAGTTACAACTTATGAGCTAAAGGTATTCAGTGGCATATTCCAGATTCTCTACCGAATAACAAATTTATTTCATTTGCCGTGTCTGTTACATCAATTATCCCAATCTCCTTCCTTCCGTGACTATTTATGCTTTAAAAATCTTAAAGCTTTTCTTTTAAATACAGCTGGGACTCATTAGCTCCTTTCTGCCAATCTACCTATCATTCTGTCACTTTTCCTTCTTTCTCTTTATGTCCTCAACCAAATAAGTGTCATTTCCCTGCTTTCATTTTGGCTGGGAATTCAACTGAATCAGCTTTCCAACGAATCTGGTATGTAGAATTCCAATCTTCCCTATTACTTTTGGCTCACAAATAAAAACAATTAAGCCATCTTCCAGTGATGCTCTGACTCTGTTGTTTATTTGGGTTCTGCATTCAGAGTTGGAACAGGTGCCATTTCTTCCCGGGGCCTAAACATCAAAATATTTGTGAAATGCGCTCTGCACGCTGTTGATCTTTATCAAGTCAGTTACAGTGAAGCATGTTTCCAACGAAAAGACTTCCCGGCACTGTGAGAATACGAGTCATATTAAGGTTCTCGTTGCACTATGCCATTGTTTTTGTCTCTGGAAATTAATGCCAAATAATGCACTCATTAATATAAATCAAATATGTAAATTATAGTTTGTGTCTAATGGCTTTTTCAAGAATTCTGAATTCCTTTCTTTTTTCATTGTTGAGTGATATTAGACATTTCTACTGAATTTGATATATCTGACAGTTTTTTATCATTCTAGTTAGTGTTTGGGAAATCTGCAAGAAGAAAGTTATTGACAGGTAGTGGAGAAGAATCATGTAAATAATGTGCCTCTGAAATTGGAAAATGAATTTTTTTTAATACTTATTTATTTCTTTTTTTGGCTGTGTTGGGTCTTAGTTGCGGCACACGGGATCTTTGTTGAGGCATGTGGGATCTTTCATTGAGGCGTGCGGTCTCTTTGTTGCAGTGCTCGGGCTTCTCTCTAGTTGTGGTGCATGGGCTCCAGAGCACGGGGGCTCTGTAATTTGCGGCACACGGGCTCTCTCATTGAGGTGTGCAAGCTCAACAGTTGTGGCACGCCGGCTTAGTTGCCCCACGGCATGTGGGATCTTAGTTCCCTGCCCAGGGATCGAACCTTCATCCTCTGCACTGGAAGTCAGATTCTTTACCACTGCACCACCAGGGAAGTCCCTCGAAAATGAATTTTAATCAAGTTTCTAGAAAATGGATATGTTCAATGAATTTGTCAGTAATTTTATCAGTAATTTTTTAACAAATTTGTCAGTAATTTTTTAACAAGTATGCTCTTCTTCAGTTTCATAAACTTGAAGGAAAATGAAAACTTTGTCCTTTAGACAAAAGTTTGTAAGGGGGAACAAAAAACCCTATAGGAATTTGTATAACATCTTTCGTAGGTTTAAATAATCCTTGAAATTGAACCAGAAGTACATTTTATAAAACTCATCTTTCTCTCTCAAGAGTCCCATTCAAGATAACATGTGTGCAAATCCGAGGCAATATATGGCTGCAAAGTGAGGCAAGGGACACAGGAAGAGTTGAGCCAAGTTTTTTCTGAGTTACGCCCCATAACTCCTATATATTTTCGAGCACTAATTCCACCTATGGAGCACAAAATAAAGTCTTTTTGCCTACAGCTTATTGAATGGATGAAGAACAAGTTTGAGAACATTCAAGAAAAACAAATATTTATTGTGCCAGGCACTGTTCTTGAAATGTATCATCATAATGTTTTTAGCATTTTAAGAAAAGTGTCAGTATAATTAATTACACTTGTAACAGTAATTAAAGTGATGAGACTTTACCTTATCCTCTACTTTCTGAGACTAGCTTGCCTTTTTTTCTCTCTCCTTCCAAACCTCTGTCTCCCTTTCTTTTGAGACATATTTAAGGTGCATTCGTTTGGGGCTGGGCACCCCGAGATAACATGGATACAGGCTCTTACAGTCTAGTAGAAAAGACCATCACTGAAAGAGTAAAAGTGAAAGAAGTCAAAGATATTCTGGAGCAAATAACAGAGGAGCTATTTATAGTGACACAACTTATCAATAATTTTGGATAGATGGAGGTGGAAGGTTGATGGATTCATGATTTCTAGAACTAGAGTAATAATTTAGTCAAAACTGTTCATCTTGCCTTCCATTCATATATATCCTTAAATCCTTAATCCAGTAAATTTGGGCAGAGAGAGCATGGATAACAGCAACTAGTTGAGACTTCAGATTGCCATTTCCAAAGGTCCTAAGAAAGAAAGATGAATGAAGAATTGAGACTCCAACTCTACCATAATGGCTCATCAGTTCTTCTGAAGGTGGCTCTGCATCTTGATGAAAAATTAAATGAAACATGACAGTCCCTTGACCAAGATTGTGTTCAAGGTTATGTGAAATTTCAGTGATATCTCTCTCTGAACTCTTCCTCCACATTCTTGCTTTCTCTTCTGGCTTTAAAATGCTGACGATTTTAAGTGAATTTACTACAGCACTCTCACCATCAAGGACTAAAGAAATACTAGCAAATAAATATTAAAGATCAAAAGCAAGTGCCAGCAAGAGACTGGAAGTTTTTGCTAGTTCACTTTGCAAATGCAACATTGTTCTCTGCCTTTGCAATTTCTCTATAAGTTATGGTTCTTTCTTTTACTTACAAATAGGAAGAGATAATTACTATATCATGCCAACGCATTTTACTGCATGCATCTTACACACAAACGTACACATAAACAATGCTCAGTCATAAAAGATTCACAAATTTATATTATTATTTATAGTATGTCCTTTGCTAAACTCAAAATATACGGATGAAGTTACAGTTCCTGTTGACATAGATGGCTCTCAGGAGCTGTTATACATCATATTAAAGTTTCCTTGTGGGGGATGCTGCTTCAGCGCTGTGTCAAGGGTTTAATCTGGAACCAGACGAAACTAAACCAAGCTGTGATTCAACCTGTACTACAAAATTTGACTCAGAAATATTACAAGCTTCTAAAACTGATGAAATATCAACCATAGTAGAGAGAATCAAATAGGTTTAAACTAAATTTCTTTAAATCTCTTTATAGTCTCTTGATGAGAATTCATTGGAAGGTCCAAGTTTGCCCTTCTCCATCCCCATGTCCAGGGGCTTAGCACCTCTCTCAGCACCTCTCACCTGTGCTATTGAATGTGTCTTAGACTACTCTCCCCAAATTCTCCCTGCTCACACCACTCTAAAAATCATCTTGCTAAAAATCTGGTAATGTCATCCTCCTTTTTAAAATCCTCTACATGCTCCCCACTCTCTACAGGATACATCTTAATTCTTTAATGTGGCATGAATGTCCTTATTCACATTTATTCCCATGCTACCTTTCCAGCCTCAGGTACTCTTCCACTTCATTCACTCAGCATGTCCAGCTAGATGCAACACCTCACTTCTGTCCATGTGTGCTCCTCAGTAAATCCTGTCCTGTACATACTGTTTACTTTGCTTAAAATTTTCTTTCCCTCCATTCTCGGCCTTCTCTAATTTAGCCAGGAATGATTAGCAATATTGTCACAGGAACCTGTTCACCTCTGTTATGACACTTACTCATACTTGTCTCTATTCACTTGCTGTAGCCTTTATACTCTTTGAGGGCAAAAGATCACGTCTTGATTACCTTACTGTGTGTACATATACATCTATAGCTAACTATCACCTACCTGATGCTTAATATAAGCACTCAATGACAGGTGAATAAATGAATTTTCTAAATGCATATTTAGACTGAGTTGTATCATTTTGGTTAAGTTGATCAGATTCTACTCCAGCTCTTAGGACTTTAATTAAGACTAAATAGTCCAAATTAATCAACGTTAACAACTTATTTCCATCCTAATAGAATGAAGTATAGGGCTTCCCTGGTGGCGCAGTGGTTGAGAGTCCGCCTGCTGATGCGGGGGACACGGGTTCGTGCCCTGGTCCAGGAGGATCCCACATGCTGCGGAGCGGCTGGGCCCGTGAGCCATGGCCGCTGAGCCTGCGCGTCTGGAGCCTGTGCTCCACAACGGGAGAGGCCACAACAGCGAGAGGCCCGCGAACCACAAAAAAAAAAAAAAAAAAAAAAAAAAAACAGAATGAAGCACAGCTTTTCTTCAACTTATTTGTTTGGATTTATATTTAAAAATTTACCTAAAGTCATATGAATATTTTTTCCTTCCAAAAGGGCAAGGAACAAAAGAGACAAATCAAAACATTTTATATTTTCGTCCTACAGAGCATGTCTCTTGGCAATATATTGTTATACTGATATAGTCAAATTAGCCACAAGAGTTACAGAATTCAATATTTTAAATTCCATGACTTATTTGAAAATGTAATTTCATATATTAATTTATATAAATGTGTATTACATAATAATTGAATTAACCTCCATATTAATTGTACAAATCAATACCATAAATTTTAAAATAAAGGGTTTGGTGTTTCCAGCTATGAACATTAGTTCAAAGGAAAATAAATGTCATAGAACGAATCTAAACAGAGAGTGTACTCCATAACATTTTCTAAATCAATACTTTATTTTCCATAGGAAAAAATGCAAGTAAGGAGGAAATTAAACAGTGTCTTATATATTTTTTTCTGACATTTTATTCATTAGGGAGAAGAAACAATTCCATGATAGAAAAGATGAAATTTTACTTATATGCTAAAAAGTGTAGTTCTTGAAATAAAAAATCCATACCAGGTCCTTCTAAAAACGTTCTGTAATAAGCAGTTTTTATGAGCTCTTTTGTTTAGCTCAGGTAGAAAGCTGAATTTACTACAGTTTAATGCAGGCTCGGCAGTTCACATATCTTTTTTAGGTGTTTCAATACCCATATTGAACTTTTGCTGGTGAGAATTTTTGCTGTTGCCAGGGACTTGGGGGAAGGGGAAATGGGGTGATGTAGGTCAAAGGGTACGAAGTTTCGGTTATACAAAATGAATAATTTCTGGAGATCTGACGTACAGCATGATGACGATAGTAAACAATACTGTATTGTATACTTGTAATTTGCTCAGAGGATAGACCTTAAAATTAAATCCTCTCAACACAGCCACACACATAACTATGTAGAGGTAATGAAAATAAAAAGAGTTTCTCCTCAAGGGGTTAGAACCTGACAAAATAGCTCCAGGCATTTGCAGGCCTAATATGTCCTGCAGGGTCACCTGAACCACCAGGGCTGAAGCCTAAGACTATGCAGGACTAAGCCATTTGCTTACTGAGTTCGCTGAGAACATTCTCTGGTACTTAAACCTCCCTTTGCTTCTCCGTCCATTCACTGTTCAGCCCATATTTATTCTGTGACGCATGTGCGAAGGGATAGGGATAAAAACAGTAAACAACTTAGTTACAGTCTTTGCCGTCATAGAGTTCACAGTCTAGCAAGGGAAACAGATATTTAAGGAAGCAAATGCAATAAAATGTTATAAAATAGAATAGAGGAAGAATAAGGCACTTGGCAAGGACACAGCCCCAAGGGGTGGGAGGAAAGGGTGGGAAAGGCAACCCTGAGGCAGTAATGTCTAAGTTGGGACCTGAAGATGAATTTGATTGATTTAAGCCTTTCTACAAATACATGTCCTGACCACAATCTGATCCTTCTTGCCTCCTGTGGATCTAAGTGTCCTGCCTGCAAGACCGTAATCCATCTTGATTACAATCCATCTTGATTATACGACTTTGCCACAAACTGTTTCAATTCTCCAACTAATGACTGGACTCCTTTTGGTCCTATTAGAACACTAAAATCCAGAATCCCTCTCTGAGACCAACATTTAAAAGTTTTTTTTAATGCAATTCAGTTGAGTAAACAGCAACCTAGGATCTCTTAAGGCTGAGAGTAGCACTACAATGTTTTGTGGGCCTTTAAACCAGTTACCCCTCCTTCTGTCAAGCACTCACTGTACCTATATTGAATAGGAAAATAAATCAAATCTACACCATGGAAAGATCATTATGGGGTAAACAGTAAACATGATTGGTCAACAATCTATAGATACAAGATATTATGAAGATACTTAAAATAAAAAGTCATACCTAAACATTTAAGACGTGTTAAGAGTAAATGAACACTTCATCTAGTAGCTTTCAATGTAGAAAAGCTTATTCCATAAGAAGGCACTGCTAGGGGCTTCCCTGGTGGCTCAGTGGTTAAGAATCCACCTGCCAATGCAGGGGACACAGGTTCGAGCTCTGGTCCAGGAAGATCCCACATGCCCCGGGGCAACTAAGCCCGTGAGCCACAACTACTGAGCCTGTTTTCTAGAGCCCGCAAGCCGCAACTACTGACCCTGCATGCCACAACTACTGAAGCCTGTGTGCCTAGAGCGCACAAAAAAAAAAAACATGTAGTGAGATGTGAGATAGTTTTTGATAGAATAAGTGTCCTTCAGTTAAAGTCCTATCTAACTGATATATTACAGGAAATATTGAGTGTATTAACAAACTTCATTAGAGAAATATATAATTTTACTGTATTTAAGGACATGCTCTTAAATACTCTAAAGAGAAAAGTTATACTCTTCTTTAGTGAGAAAGCTGAAGTGATTGTTTCTCTGTGAACCTGTTCTATAAGCCAAATGGCAAGCCTGAACTGGCAAAAATACTAGTGTAAAAAAATTCAATTACAGATCTTCAACTTATGATGATGGGGTTACATCCTATTAAAATCATGTTAAATGGAAAATATCATTAAGTTGAAAATGCATTTAATACACCTAACAGACCAAACATCATAGCTTAGCCTCACCTACCTTAAACATGCTCAGAACATTTACAGTTGGGTAAGATCATCTAACACAAAGCCTATTTTATAATAAAGTGTTGAATATCTCAAGTAATTTATTGAATTCTGTACTGAAAGTGAAAAATAGAATGGTTATGTGGGTATAGAATGGTTCTAAGTTTATCGAAAGTTTACCCTCTTGATATCATACTGCATACCACCAGCCTAGCTCAGAAAAAAATCAAAATTCAAAGTCTAGTTTCTACTCAATGTGTATTGTTTTCACACCATCATAAAGTCGAAAAATCGTAAGTTGAGCCATCATTAAGTCAGGGACCACCTGTATAGACATTCTCATAGAGTAAGAATTCAGTTAGTTACAAAAGCAATAATTACAGTATACCTAAAATAATCATTCATAAACTCAAAATATAATTATTGTCAGATACAATTCTTGCATATACTGAATATGCTATATTTTCTAATTTTATAAGGATTAAAAGCTAAATGCTGAGAGAGGTGCTAGAACTTGTCAAACATAACCCTTAGGCCACTTTCTAAATTCTGTCCATAGATTACAAGTAAAAACTTATCACCCCCCCCACCCCTAGTCCATGCTGTTTATGAGAAATGAATACAATTCTGTACCTAAAAATATTAAAATGCTGTGAAACACAAGTAACAAGTGAGGCATAAGGACAAAAATTAAGGCCCAATATTATGTGCTGCCTTGACATCTGGTGAAACTGGAAGGGCCTCAGATGGCCTCATTGCAAGTTCCCCTCCCTACCCTGCTCCCACAGGTCCTCTAGCCAAACAACCCTTTTTATCAAGGGGAAAAGGCACAGTTCCTGCTTATCCCTGAGCAGTGAGTTTCAGCTCCCTGTCAATCTATAGAATTTTTCAAGCAAGCCAATCACATCCTCCCATGGGAACCAGGGGCACCTCACCCTCTCGATATTATGAAGCCTGCCTCTCACAGCCTTCTGTTATACAAACCCTGTGTGACCCTGCATGTCATGTGGCGTTCTCCTCCTCCAGATATGTGAATATGTGATCAGTAAACTGTTGTCCATCTCATCTGTCCAATGTCAGGTGTTGTGAGTTCAGCCATCCCTATAACTCTTGGGCAGGAATCCTTCCTCCACCAATTGGGTGAAAAGAAGGCAATTAAAATAGCAACTTTAGGGACTTCCCTGGTGCTGCAGTGGTTAAAAATCCGCCTGCCAATGCAGGGGACAAGGGTTTGATCCCTGGTCCAGGAAGATCCCACATGCCACAGAGCATCTAAGCCCATGCACCACAACTACTGAGCCTGCGCTCTAGAGCCCACGAGCCACAACTACTGAAGCCTGCACACCTAGAGCCCGTGCTCCACAGCAAGAGAAGCCACTGCAGTGAGAAGCCCACACACTGCAATGAAGAGTAGCCCCAGCTCGCAGCGACTAGAGAAAGCCCACATGCAGCAATGAAGACCCAACATGGCCAAAAATAAGTTAAAAATAAATCAATATAAATAAATAAATAAAATATATTAGCTGCATAAAAACCCAGGTTTGGAAATGGTACAAACTATTTGCTTTGTAATGCTAGAAACCTGATGTCATTTTGCATGACCTTGACCATGAGTAGAAGTCCCTGGAAGTTTCCATATCCTTTTCTGGTAATAAAGTTTAGCACTCAATTAAAAGGATGGTCTGTATAAAAAAAAAGACAAGTCTGTTGTTTTGCATTAGAACAAACAATAAAGTTGCTATTTGATTTTTCCAATTTTTAAAAATTATTTTTAGCTGTTTTTTTAAATTTATTTATTTATTTTTGGCTGTGTTGCGTCTTCGTTGCTGCATGCGGGCTTTCTATAGTTGCAGTGAATGGAGGCTAATCTGCGTCGCGGTGCGCAGGCTTCTCACTGTGGTGGCTTCTCTTGTTGCGGAGCATGGGGTCTAGGTGCATGGGCTTCAGAGTTGTGGCACACGGGCTCAGTAGTTGTGGCTCATGTGCTTAGTTTCTCCTCTGCACGTGGGGTCTTCCCAGACCAGGGCTTGAACCTGTGTACTCTGCATTGGCAGGCGGATTCTTAACCACTGCGCCACCACGGCAGTTCTGCAGCTAATACATTTTAATTTGAAAATTGACACTCTGAGAATGAATCTTTACCACTCAATGACTATTCCATGAAATAATCATTATTAATCAACTTTGACTAGTTTATATTAGTGTAGGTTAGGGAAATCTTTTCTAACTGAACCACAAGATTGGTGAATATACATTATTCCAATAAGAGTTCTTCATACAAAATACACAATTGTGATTATATCTTTAAAACGTGTGACTTTTTTCTCCTCCTACTTTTTAAGATTAAATATTTCCCTGCTGGTACATAAAGTCAATCCACCCAAATATACACAAATTTTACTTATTTATTTATCCTAAGATACTTAATTTTTACAAATAATTTGTCTCAATTTTTCTAAAATTGAAAAGACTAAAATGCTTCAACATCTATTGAACTTGTAGTCATTCAATAGGAAGATCTAAACTCACACAAAATGCCATGGTATAGAGCTGAAAATTCAGGTCAAATACTGGTTAATGAAGACATACAAATGTACAGTTGCATCTAGTAAGTTTTTCCTACATCCTTGTAGAGACCCCTTAGTATCAGTATTTTCTAACTCATTTAAAATTATTTTTAGCTTATATTTCATGACCTACCAAGTGTCTTTTCCAGTAAGAGTCAATCCCTATGTTGAAAATGTTGTTTGATAGAATTGCATTAGAGAATAACAGATCACGAACATTTGAAAAGTTCTATTAATTGTCATACAGCCATTCATCTATTCAACACTTATTAGACACCTACCAAGGCCATCCACTGAAGCTACAGAGATAAAATATATAGCCCCTGTCCTCAAGGAATTCACAGAGAATCTAGAGAGGGGACTTGACTCATCAGAGTAGAGGATCCAGGGAAAGTGCTTCTCCCAGAGACTAAAAAGGGTTAATAAATACAGGTTGAAGTGGAAAAAAAAAAAGCGAATGGCACAGCGGGTTGAACTGTGGCCCCCCAAAAGATATGTCCTAGTCCTATCCCCAGTACCCATGAATGAGACGTTGTTTGGAAAAAGGGTTTTTGCAGCTATAATTAATGAAGGGTCTTGAGATCATCCTGCATTAACCAGGTGGGCCCTAAATTCAACGACAAATGTCCTTATAGACACAGGCAGAGGAGGAGAAACACAGAGAAGGCCACGTGAAGACAGAGGCAGAGACTGGAGTTATGCTGCCACAAGCCAAGAAATGCCTAGAAGCTGGAAGAGTCAAGGTAGGATTTCCCCCCAGAATTCAGAGGAAGCATGGTCCTGCTGACACCTTGATTTTGGACTGCTGGCCTCCAGAACCATGAGAGAATACATTTCTGTTTTCAGCTACCAAGTTTGTGGTAATTTGTTGCAACAGCCCTAGGAAATTAATACAAGTTGGATATCTGTATACGGACTTCCTGGTCTGGGGACAAATAGCAGAAACAAATATACAAACAAAATTAAGTGTCTAAATTGGACAATAACTTTCTCCTGTGTAATGACAAGAGCTGGAAGGGAGAGGAGTCTGTATTGCCCTGCATCAGGGGCCCCATCTGTCACTGCCTTGCTGTGTCACTTGGACACATTCCTCTCAGAGTTTCAATTTCATTGTCTGTAGAGTGAGTGAGATAGAGGAAGGAAATTTTAAAGGCAGAAAAATATAGTGCAAACAAAACTTGAACAACAGCCTAGAGAGCCACCCACCCATCCCAGCACTTGGAGATTGCTGGTAAAAATGTAAACCCAAAACATAAAACGGAGGATCCAGGGACCAAAGTTGGTTATAAAACTTTATTCCCACAGGTTCTCCTCCTAGAACTTTCCCCCACCTCCAGACCCTATTCTTTCATCTTGATGCTGAACCTTTAGGGCAAATGGAGCGGGCACCATCTGCTATCAATACAGCTGACACTCTTCCCAGCCAAGATGAGTCCCAGGCCAAGTTGATCTTCTGAGCTAACAGGACGTGACAAGCCTGGCAGGACACGAATTCTCCCTGCATGACTGATTCAGCCTGGCTGACCAGCTCCATGCTAATGAGGATGTACCAGAGTTTACAACTAAAACAGTTTTGAATAATTTAAAACTTTAGAGTATGATCTGCCCGATAATGTGATTCATTGTGTCATTATGGCCTCAGTTAAATCTGCTTCTGTGGGTGCCTCTACGGCAAACATCAGTGACTACGAACTGCCCTTTATCAAAATTAACTATATACATAATGCAAAAGAGCAGAGACATGTTAATCTTGTGAGGAAGACCGTGTAGGTAAGGGTGACCTAAGCTATCACAAACTGCTGCTTCATGAAGAACTGAGTAGTATTTCAAATGTGGTACTCTAAAATGGGTAAGTGACTGAAACACCAGCAAAATATCTATTTTCATCCCATACAGTAGGCTTTGTATAGACTAATCTTACAGTTCCTGGGGAATTGATTTTAATTTCTTGCCCTAATTCAGTTATCTATCTAAATAAGTTTCTTTTTACCATTCCGGCAGTTTATCTTCCCTCCTTTATACAACCCTGGGCCAGTGATTCCAATGCAATATAACAAATTCAAATATGTGAAACATTCCTTAAAAGAGGGAATTGTCAAGCACCTTTCTCCTAAGGAAAGGAAACTCCAAAACATTCTTAACTATGTTAGCTAAGAGTTTATTAACTATGGGCCCACAGGTTGTTTTTTAAAACATGGTCCTTTAGCCTAAATATTGTAGGATTAAGGGAAAAATAACAATAACTAGAACTTTCCATTTAGTCAGAGCGTTGTATTGCAGAAAGAGCACTGAACTAAATGTGAAGCCAATTAATTCAGAGTGACATTTGACCTTGCGTTTGTTAGCTATGCTGCCGCTGTGACAAACGAATCTCTCTGGGCCTCAGTTTCTTCATCTGAAAAATAGATTTCATAATACCTAGCCAACCTTTGAGCTTCCAATCTAATGGAATATTTGACGGTTTTTCTGTAACAGGAGGCTTTAATAGGACAGTAGGATATCACTCAAGTGGGTAACATGAAGGAATACACTCACTGGAGCAATATTAGACTTCCATTTTTAAAAAGCGGAAAAAAATGTTGTCCGAAAATGTTTTTCCAAGTTCCGCCTGCCACCGAGGACAAGAATTCAGGAAATCATATCCTCGCTTCCTATTCTGAAGGCACAGCAAATCATCTGTCACTAATGACAGGAGGACCTTCAAGGTGACAGTCACCACCTGTGTCCCACTCTATTAAATCAACATCTCTGAGATGCCTCTGAACTGGCAAAAGCCACACATCCTCTACTGAGTCACAGACAGCCTTCCAAGCAACCTGCCTGAACGGTCCTCACCTCCCCCCCACCCCACTGCACCTGACACAGCAACTGTTTGGGGAGCTCCCGCAAGAGCTGCTGATTTCAAAGCCTGTCCTGTCCAACTATGCATGTCCATCCCATCCTATGACACCACAGTCATCTGAGACTCCAGATACGTGCTCATGATCCTAAACATTTGCTCCTCACTTCAATTTCTCTGAATTTCAGAAACCAGACTCCCTGTTAGAAAACTTGCAGCGTCCATGTTGAGTATGAAATCACTTATCTCGGTTTGTTTCACAAATCTCATTATTTGAGATAACCAGTCACAAAAGCACTTAAGCAACACTTGTCCTATTGATTACTTTCTGAGTTATAAACATATATATATACTTTTTTTTTTCAGATCTTCCGCAAAACAAATTTTAAGTTTTTAAAGTTGTATTTTTGTTAATGCTGTCTCTTCTACAGTTTGGAAACTTGGAGACTTACTAGAGAAGTTTATCAGAATGTTGCTTTATTTTTAAACAGAGGTTTAGAAAGCTCTGTGTATGTTTCTTGTTTTTTAATCAACAATTAAATAAAACAAAATGCTTAGCATCTGAAATCAATTGGGATTTTCTATGAGCAATGACTGTAAAATCAGCCCATTATGAAGAGATTTGCATACTTTAATTACTGTGTTCTAAGGCTTTTGTCAAACAGATGCTGTAATGCGGTAAGCACCATGCAGTTTTGGTAAAAAGTGAACTTTCTGCTCTTAATATACATTGTTAGAAGGATAAATATGTTAAGATAGGAATATGCCTGGTTAGAGTGAGGTCTTCACTTTAGTGCAAATGTTTAATATCTTGCTCTCAAAATTTATTTAGAGGATGGGAAATTTAGGATGACTAAAATGTTGATAAATTGCTTGTAGATCTCAAGTTAATTAGTAACTACACACAAATGACCATAATATAAGATCTTTGGTGACACTGTCAAAGCGGCCTCAAAATACAAAGCTAAATTCTGAAATAAATTTGACTTTGAAGCCCAGATAAGGAGTCAAATGCATAAGCATTCAGGCTTTTAACACTCCAGCTCTGATAACCAGATATAAAGAAAAACCAGGATAGTGAAATATAACCACACATTTAAATTACATGGAGAAAGCACGCTGGGCAAGTTCTTTATCCTCTCTTTCCTTCAGTTTTCTTATCTGTATAATGGGGTAGTACTTATTGCATAGGATTATTAATGGGTAGGTCAAATTCGGTTTTTTCCGTTCGATGGCTCTAGTAGCACTTAGTTGTCTTTAACTTCATTCAAAACAATTTTGTTAGATTGTATTGTGACAGCTGTCATATCATCATGCATTTAAAAAAAAACCTCATCAAAATGGGCGAATTTTTGTGTAGCCATTTTAATATTGAAGATGGAAGGAAAAAAGCAACATTTTCATCATATTATGCTTTATAATTTCAAGAAAGGTAAAAACACAACTGCAATGCAAAAAAGGATTTGTGCATTGTATGGAGAACGTGCTGTGACTGATCGAACACGTCAAAAGTGCTTTGTGAAATTCTGTGATGGAGATTTCTCGCTGGACGATGCTCCATGGTCAGGTAGACCAGTTGAAGTTGACAGCGACCAAATCGAGACAGTAATTGAGAACAATCAACATTATACCACGCGGGAGAGAGCCGACATACTCATAATATCCAAATCAAGTGTTGAAAATCATCTGCCACAGCCTGGTTATGTTAATCGTTTTGATGTTTAGGTTCCACATAAGTGAAAAATAACTTCTTGACTATATTTCCGCATGCGATTCTCTACTTAAACGTAATGAAAACATTCCGTTTTTAAAACAAATTATGACAGGCGATGAAAAGTGGATACAGTACAATAATGTGGAATGGAAGAGATCGTGGGGCAAGTGAAATGAACCACCACCAATCACCCCAAAGGCCGGTCTTCGTCCATAGAAGGTGATGTTGTGTATATGGTGGGATTGGAAGGGAGTCCTCTATTATGAGCTCCTTCCAGAAAACCAAACGATCCATTCCAAAAAGTACTGTTCCCAGTTGGACCAAGTGAAAGCGGCACTTGATAAAAAGCATCTGGAATTAGTCAACAGAAAACGCATAATCTTCCATCAGGATAACGCAAGACTGCATGTTTCTTTGATGACCAGGCAAAAACTGTTACAGCTTGGCTGGGAAGTTCTGATTCATCTGCTGTATTCACCAGACATTGCGCCTTTGGATTTCCATTTATTTCGGTCTTTACAAAATTCTCTTCATGGAAAAAATTTCAATTCCCTGGAAGCCTGTAAAAGGCACCTGGAACAGTTCTTTGCTCAAAAAGATAAAAAATTCTGGGAAGATGGAATTATGAAGTTGCCTGAAAAATGGCAGAAGGTAATGGAACAAAAGGGTAAATACGTTGTTCAATAAAGTTCTTGGTGAAAATGAAAAATGTGTCTTTAATTTCACTTTAAAACCGAAGGAACTTTTTGGTCGACACAAAATTATTAATTGTATATATATAACAATATAATTAAATGAATTAATACATGAAAAGTACTTAGAACAGTGCCTGGAACAGATGGCAATGGTGACGACTATACATAGAACTTTCAGAATTCGGAGATTCTTTTTCAAACCTCTTATATTAAAAAGGTTTCCACTTAGAAGTTTGTAAAACTAACTTCAAATCTGTATTTTTGAAGTTTAAAGATCCCTTTGAAATAATGTCATAAAGGGCAGCAATTTTAGAAAATAAAAGCAGTTTTTGCAAACTACTTAAATTTTCAGTGAACAAATTGGTTATTTAATTTTTTAGTATTTGTAAAATATGCTACTAAAATAATACTTTGATACACATTTGTAACACTTCTAGAGGTTTTTTTTTTTCAGAAGGAAAGAGAACTGAAAGTATAATATCTTAACTCCTAACACTATCATCTATACAATGCAGTTTCTGTGAAGGTCTTCGGAAGGTCTGTATTGAAGGTAGCAAGCTCTGTACACCAGAAGCACTTCCTCACTGAGCTCCAGGTCATTAAATCACAGCAATCTTGGAAATAAATCCTTAAATCTTTTCACCAGCCCACCAAGTTTTTGCTAGCCCCTTCTACTTTACATTAATCCTCTGATTCTTGAATTTTGTATGGGTTTGATGGTGGGGGTGAGGGACAGAACCTCCATGAGAATGTGACAAAAATTATGGACCTTCTCCCCAAAAAGTTCACATACACATTATCATTTTACATTCAATTTCAGGGGCTTCACAGACCAGAGTTCTGTCTGTAAAACTCCCCACTCCTAGTGGTGACTATTTGATTTTACCCTGAAATTAAATAAATTTAATAATTCATAAAAACATCACTTACCCAAATGAAATATGGATGAAATTAATTAATATAAATTTAATTTCTATGGAAAGAGATTATATTATCATCTATATCAAAGATATTGCTATCTTTTGAAAGTAGAGACCAGTTGCTAATTGTCCCAACAGGATATACTGTACTACTTCAAGGTGGTTTGTTATTATTTTAAATTGTTTGTATAAAGTACAGAGCAGAAGGTATGGGCAAGAGGGTAGGTTTTGTTCAATATTAAGCAAAAGGAACCCAAAATGGTGAACTATGGCATAATTATATTGATTCCAACAGCTATATATAATAGTGTTTGAATAAGATAGTCTTCATTAAAAAAGAACAATATAACTGTTTGAAAGTAAAATATTTGATAAACAAGGTAAAAGTTTGGGCAATTTTTCTGGTGCATAAGTGCTGCTGGCATTTCTCAACAGTTCTAACAGAGTGCTAGAGCACTAAGAATGCCCAGGTAATAGCTGAAAACAAAATTCATTTAGATAACCCTACATAAAATTTATAAAAATCTTTCCTATTAAGCAAAACTTGGATTATAGAGATTTAAAGTTCTCTCACTTTATGGGCAAGGGACTAAAGTCACACACACACCATAAGGCCGTTGGAATCAGGGGCAGATTCAGAGCCCTGGGGCCTACCACAGCAGGTGTTAGGATAAATTGCAAACTTGTAGCCTGAGAACTTTTTGTACTATAGTATAGAAAAGGTTTCCTATTAGCCCTTCAAGCTTCAAGCTGCTTTTTTGAGAACAATAGAGGTCACAGCATTAAAAAGAAAAAAAAAGGCAGAACCAGCCTAGCTTTATCAAAATCACTTTTGTCCCCATTTCACTGTTCTTTATACTGCAACCTTTTTACCTGGTGTCAGGAATATTTAAAACAAGCGTTGGCCTAGTTACTTTCATTACATGCAACTATTAAAAATACCATGTATTAATCCTGTAGGACCATTATCCTAAGTAATATGGTGACAGAGAGAAAAGCTCCTAACCCCTTCCATGCCTATTATCATATTACAGGAGACTTTAAAATAAATTAAAATAAAACAACCAGATTGTTCTCCATTCCAGAGCATCGTGATTGTACAGTATCAAGGCCTTTGCTCCCATACCCACCTGCCACAAATCTAGAAAGGAGAAAAAGAGAAGAGAATGTAAAGCAAGAGTGAGGGAGAAAAACTGATGATGAAGTTTGTACCCATAGCAAATGGTGAACAAAAATCAAGTTCATAGGTTTCCATTCATCAACTTCATCTCAAGTCCCAGAAGCAAAGAACAAGCATTTGTTTGGTAATTAGTGGGAGAAAGGCAAAAACTTTCATTTCATTTTACAAGCCTCGCTTTTCTATGCTTTTCTATTTTTCTCCTACCCCAAGTGATTTCAAATATAACAGGTCATTTTAAGGACAACTCAGAGATACAGCAAGCACAAGTTTTCATCTTTACATTGATCAAACTATATGAGGCATTTCAGATTCTCTAGGGCATCTCGAAAACATCTGAAACTCTAACGTGAAAAAAGGCTATGCACTTTAAAGCATTCTTTAGAAATAAATGCGGTACTTAAAAGCAAAAAATTTCAAGGAGGTCACAACACATATGCCTGTACGTACATTTCCCTTCCTGGATTTTAATAAGACAGCTAGAACATTCAAAATAACGTTGTGATTTACAGTGTGAAGCTGAAATGGTAAAGACTAAATTGATTTTTAAACTTAAAGTATTCATGAAGCCTATATTACTAATACCTTTAAAACACACAGCAGCTTTAAAAAATGACTAAGCTCCGGAAACTCTTTCAAAGTTTCTTTCACAAGTTTCCTTTGAAGCTCGTTTCATGAAAATGCTGCTGTCTAAATTCTTCAGCTTGGAGAATACAATGTTGTTATTGTCTTACACTTCAGAGCTAGGAAAAGCAGATATTAGTTTTTTTGGCTCTAGGTTTCCACGACTGAGCAAGCATATGGCTTTGTTCCAGAGAGAAGTTTTCAAGGAATTTTGCTTACAAGGAAGTGCTAAACCGGGTATTTTAATTAATATTCATATTTACCTTGTTGCTAAATGAAGCTAAGGATTCTATTGGCATGAATTAACTCTCACTCTCGTAAACCCAAAACCCTCTAGAGAATGCTACTCTGGGAAGAGAGTGAGATATATTCACACTCCATTAATATCATCCTTGGAAACATTCTTTTTAACATTTATCTCTCCATCATTTCCTGAATCTGTAATGAAATGCTTGTGCTGGCATCTAACAAAAGGATCGTGTCCAGAGTCTAATGAAGTGTTAGACACCAAGGTAAGAAGCAAGTCTGCTGCACTGGCTCATAGTGGCAGATACAGTGGTACTTTCTAGGCTATATTTAGCTCCAAAGTCATGGTCAGTAGCCCTAAGACATAAGGCACAATCTGAAAGAACTTCAATTCCAGCACTGCCTGAAGAGGCCAATCAGAGTTCTAAGTTATAACCCAGACACTGAGGTAATTTCCATTTGTACATCCTTTTATAATGTGAGAGACTTCTTGAAAGTGACATTTTGTAATCAGAATGTAATCACAGAATTTCAAAGTGGAAGAGGTCTCTGAGGTCACATATAGCAGGTTCCTGTCCTCTTCTTGAAACCCTAGAATATTCCTGCCAAGTGGTCCTTGTTCACAGATGAGGAACTCACCACCACATGAGAAAACTCATTCCTTATTCAAACAGCTCAAACTGTTCCGCAGTTCTTTCTTTAGCGGAGATTAAATCTTTCTCCCAGAACCTACCTCAACATAATAAAGGCCATATATGACAAAGCCACAGCCAAAATCTTTCTCAATGGTGAAAAGCTGAAACCATTTCCACTAAGATCGGGAACAAGACAAGGTTGCCCACTCTCACTGCTATTATTCAACATAGTTTTGGAAGTTTTAGACACAGCAGTCAGAGAAGAAAAAGAAATAAAAGGAATCTACATTGGAAAAGAAGAGGTAAATCTGTCACTGTTTGCAGATGACATGATACTGTACATAGAGAATCCTAAAGATGCTACCAGAAAACTATTAGAGCTAATCAATGAATTAGGTAAAGTAGCAGGATACAAAATTAATGCACAGAAATCTCTTGCATCCCTATACACTAACGACGAAAAATCTGAAAGAGAAATTAGGGAAACACTCCCATTTACCATTGCAACAAAAAGATTAAAATACCTAGGAATAAACCTACCTAAGGAGAGAAAAGACCTGTATGCAGAAAACTGTAAAACACTGATGAAAGAAATTAAAGATGATACAAACAGACGGAGAGATATACCATGTTCTTGGATTGGAAGAATCAATATTGTGAAAATGACTATACTACCCAAAGCAATCTACAGATTCAGTGCAATCCCTACCAAACTACCAATGGCATTTTTCACAGAACTAGAACAAAAATTTTACAATTTGTATGGAAACACAAAAGACCCCAAAGAGCCAAAGCAATCTTGAGAAAGAAAAAAGGAGCTGGAGGAATCAGGCTCCCAGACTTCAGACTATACTACAAAGCTACAGTAGTCAAGACAATATGGTACTGGCACAAAAACCAGAAATATAGATCAATGGAAAAGTATAGACAGCGCAGAGATAAACCCATGCACCTATGGTCAACTTATCTTTGACAAAGGAGGCAAGAATATACAATGGAGCAAAGACTACCTCTTCAATAATGGTGCTGGGAAAACTGGACAGCTACATGCAAAAGAATGAAATTAGAACACTACCTAAAATCATACACAAAAATAAACTCAAAATGGATTAAAGACCTAAATGTAAGGCAGACACTATAAAACTCTTAGAGGAAAACCTATACACATATATATGGAATCTAAAAAAAAAAAAAAATGGTTCTGATGAACCTAGGGATAGGACATGGATAAAGATGCAGACATAGAAAATGGACTTGAGGACACGGGGAGGAGGATGGGTAAGCTGGGATGAAGTGAAAGAATAGCACTGACATATATACACTACCAAATGTAAAATAGATAGCTAGTGGGAAGCAGCCACATAGCACAGGGAGATCAGCTCGGTGCTTTGTGACCACCTAGAGGGGTAGGATAGGGAGGGTGGGAGGGAGGCACAAGAGGGAGGGGATATGGGGTTATATGTATACATATAACTGATTCATTTTGTTATACAGCAGAAACTAACATAACATTGTAAAGCAATTATATTCCAATAAACATGTTTAAAAAAAATCTTTCTCCTGCAAAATCCCATCTCTTGGTCCTGATTCTGCCCCCTGGAGCCCCCAGAAGAAGGTGAGTCAATGGAAAATCTTCACTGGTATAAACTGATTTGAAATTCAAAGATTTGTAGAGAAAAAGAAAGTGTTATAAACAATCAAGGATCTTAAGGCCAAAGAAAATAATTTTTAAAGCTGTCTTTTGAAAGTTATACATAGCTTTGCTTCTTCCCTGATTACACACTTCATAATAACAGCTTTACTTCTCATAAGACTATTCATATCGTAAGTTAGTCTAAAGACTAGGAAATACTTGCTTATGATAGTTTTCCTTGGACAAGGCAAATTGAGTCCTTGAGCTATATTAAATCTGTGAGCTAATAATAATAGTCATTTTCACTTATTGAGCACTTAACCATATGAACAACACTGTGATAAGTGCATTATGCAGTAGTCCTGAAGCATATCATTCCCATTTTACAAATGAGAAAACTAAGGCTCAGAAAGATTAAATTATTCATCCACTGTCACATAGGTACTACATAAAGGAGCTACAGGTTCAAATCCAGATCTGTCTGATACCAGATCAAAGTTTCTTCACTCTTGCCTATGGTTTAGATAAAGTTATATAGTGTTCCCCACTATGATTAGGAAATACTAAACGTCTGTTATGGATTGAATGTTTGTGTCTCCCCAGAGTTCATATGAAGCTCTAGCCCCCAGTGTGGCTTTATTTGGGGATAGGACCTCTAAGGAAGTAATTAAGGTTAAATGAGGTCATAAGGGTGGGGCCCTAATCTAATAGTATTAGTGTCCTTATAAGAAGAGACACCAGAGGGCCTATTCTCTCTCTGTCATCATGTGAGGACACAGCAAGAAGGGGACCATCTGAAAGCCAGGAAGACAGCTCTTGGCAGAAACCAACCCTGCGAGACCTTGATCTGAGACTTCTAGCCTCCAGAACGGTGAGAAAATTAATTTCTGTTGTTTAAGGCAATCAGTCTATAGAATTTAGTTATGGCAGCCCAAGCAGACTAATGCAGGGTCTTTCTTCCATTTGCCGTAATTTACCAAACATATGAGAGAAGAACAGCAATGAGGCATCTTTCTCACCAGAACTTTGGTTTTTCTCCCAACCTTCAAGTGACTGTGATCTGGTAGAATGAAAGAGAACTACATTGAAGTCTCCTTCCCCACGGCCCACTTATTGTCTATGTCACTTTAGAGAAATCAGTTCTTTGTGATTCAGTCTTCTCAGTAAACTCAAAGATCTCAGTTCTAACACTCCATTATCTTATATGTATGAAAGCAAAAAATTTTTAATCTCTGTTCATTTCCAGATCATTTTTGCATATTTATTCCATTTCCTCTTTTCTCAAATACGTCTTATGTCTTCGGATTTTTAAGGTAAAAAAATTTGAAGAAATACTTGATATAAATGGTAGAAATATTCAGGGGGAAGAAAAGGACCTCTGGCTTTAAAGTTAATTTTATTTGTGAATGCATGCCATACCTCATCTTTTATATTACTACATGATGTCTATAAAAACAACCCAAAACAATTTTTTGAAAAGCATCCCAAGAATGTTCTAGTAGATTCATGAATTCTTGAAAATGCAAAACGAACAAACTAAAAAGCTCACCAAAGACAACTGAGGCCCTTCTGTGGTAGCCCTTTCAAGTGGTCCTCTCTAGAAGGGTAGCTCACTCCATAGTCTAACAAATGACACGTGGTTACTACACCCAGGAGACAATAAAATGTAGACTTCCCCACCTGGGGATAATTCTGAGTCCCTCTAAACAAATGTGGGAAGAAGAAGCATTTACATAATGCTTGACTTCCAGATGTAAATAATCTGCTCTCAGGAGCTGATTTATTTAAAGAACGTTTCTGAAAAGATACAAAGTCATGAATTTAACATCACTGTATGATTTGCTCTCTTCTGTGGCCAAAACCTAGACTCAAAACTGTGTTCATCCATCTCACAAATTCAAACTATTGATGGAAAGTGTTATGAGAAAATAAAGAATGAGCCAATGCAATTTTATCATTGTTACTGGGAAAAACTCAAGCATATGGTCCTGGGAAATCACTGGTGTTATTTCTATATACCAAAAAGGCAAATTTATAAAAATTAATTTCAAATTACTTGAAAGAAAAGAGAAACTATAGAAAGAAATTATTGTACTGGAATACTACCCTTTTTTAATAGTAACATACAAAGTTGTGTGTTTCTGTGTGTGTGTGTATTCTCTCTTCCAGATATAGATATAGATTAGATATAGATTATAGATATTCACCAAACTTTTCCATCCAGTTAAAGACTTCTCAGTGAAAGACTTCTCCAGGTATTTTTCCTTGTATTTCGATTACTAATAAAATTCAAAAAACCTGAATTTGGGATTTTAGGATTAAAAAGTTCAGAATGTAACCACTGACACTTACCACCT
The DNA here is from genome assembly GCF_003031525.2 of Neophocaena asiaeorientalis asiaeorientalis. Taxonomy (NCBI): domain Eukaryota; kingdom Metazoa; phylum Chordata; class Mammalia; order Artiodactyla; family Phocoenidae; genus Neophocaena; species Neophocaena asiaeorientalis. Next base: position 1,303,142 of record NW_020172826.1, read on the forward strand.
ATAAAACTTAGGGAAAGTTACTTGACTTCTCTATGCCTCAGTTTCCTTATCTGTAAGATTCTGAAAAGAATACTTACATCAGAGTTGTGGAAGAATTAAATGAGTTAATATATACAAAATATTTAAAACAGTACATAGCACACTATAAGAGCTACAGTAGCTAGCATTATGAATTCATACATTTATATCATGGCATAGCTTCAAAATGAAGCCACTGTATAATTCCATATAATTATGTTTCTTTCTACCCTCTGTGATTGGCAGTTTCATTTGATTATAGTGATATAATGTGGCAAAGCCAAGTACAATGGAGAAATGTGGCCATTTTGTTAAAATAAGCTATACCACTTGCCCCAACTACAGAGGTATGATGTCTTCTCTTTCATACTATAGCAAGTAAAGTATATCAACTGAAGAAAAATAATTTAAGGATTGAAAACATCTTTTTTCCTTCTTCCTATTTAAAATTATATTTTGTTAAGGAGCCCCTGAAGCAACCTTTTCCAACTTCATGATAAAGTTTCTAACTTCATAAGTATGAAGACAGCCTCCCAAAAGGAGAAAAGACACATAATCAAAAATGGGAGTAACAGGAAACCTATGACAAGAATCTGGAATAATTTGCCACTAATTACAAAGCCAATGAAACAAATCAGGAATCAAAATCAACAGGTCATAGCTGCAGTTTCAACTCTAATATGGGCCTATAGACTCCATGTTCCTCCTCTACCATCTCTTCTTCGGTTCACAAACACAAGGGCTACCACAAACAAAACTGGCCAGCTCCTGTTTCTCCTGCTTGCTTCTCAAGACAGCTAGCATACTGCCCTATCCTGTTCTCTCCTTACTAACTCTCCTTCCACAGAGACTGAGCTAGAACTAATTGGGCATCAAGATTGGGAAAAGGGCTCCCCTGGTGGCGCAGTGGTTGAGAGTTCGCCTGCCAATGCAGGGCACACGGGTTCGTGCCCCAGTCCGGGAAGATCCCACATGCCGCGGAGCAGCTGGGCCCGTGAGCCATGGCCGCTGAGCCTGGGCCTCCGGAGCCTGTGTTCCGCAATGGGAGAGGCCACAACAGTAAGAGGTCCGCGTACCGCAAAAAAAAAAAAAAAAAAAAAAAGATTGGGAAAATGTGGTGGTGCACTGTCTCTAAAAGCAACGCCCTCCATATTGTAGTCTTTCATGATTCCATTTGTTCACAGTGTCAGGGAGGTGTGGAGTGAGAAGAAAACACAAGAGAAGGCACCATTTCAACCCAGCTGAGCTATACTAGATGTAAGTCAATCAGGCATGAAAAACTGAACAAGAAGATATATGTATCAAACTTCCAGTGGGTTGTGGATTTGAGAATGGGACTGCACCCAAGTGGTCTAAGAAAGGGGCCAAAGGCAACTCACTGGCAGTCATCAATCACAGGCTGATCTCTCATCTGAAGACTGCATAAAGAAAAGTTCAACATGTAACCTAGGAAAAAAGGTACCGCAAAACAAAGTAAGGACATCTAAACATATTTACCATAGGAAATTCTCCATTGGATGCAAGATGGCATGCCCTCCACGAAAGAAGAGAAATCCAGAAGAGAATAGGGTGTGATTAAAAAATCGAAGGATAAGGATATACAATGGAGAAAAGACAGTCTCTTCAATAAGTGGTCCTGGGAAAACAGGCCAACTACATGTAAAAAACGAAATTAGAACACTCCCAAACACCATACACAAAAATAAACTAAAAATGGATTAGAGACCTAAATGTAAGACTGGACACTATAAAACTCTTAGCAGAAATCATAGGCAGCACACTCTATGACATAAATCACAGCAAGATCCTTTTTGACCCACCTCCCAGAGAAGTGGAAATAAAGACAGAAATAAACCAATGGGACCTAATGAAACTTCAAAGCTTTTGCACAGCAAAGGAAACCATAAACAAGACCAAAAGACAAACTACCGAAGCCCACGCGCTTGGAGCCCGTGCTCCGCAACAAGACAAACCACCACACAGTAAGAGATCCGTGCACTTCAACGAAGAGTGGCCCCCGCTAGCCGCAACTAGAGGAAGCCCTCACCCAGCAACGAAAACCCACTGCAGCCAAAAATAAATAAATAAATTTATATACCAAATGTAAAATAGACAGCTAGTGGGAAGCAGCCACAGAGCACAGGGAGACCAGCTCGGTGCTCTGCGATCACCTAGAGGGGTGGGAGGAAGACGCAAGAGGGAGGAGATATGGGGATATATGTATATGTATAGCTGATTCACTGTGTTATAAAGCAGAAACTAACACACCACTGTAAAGCAATTATACTCCAATAAAGATGTTAAAAAAAATTTTTTTTAATGGCCAGAACAGAGATAACCCCACACACATATGGGCACCTAATTTATTACAAAGGAGGCAAGAACATACAATGGAGAAAAGACAGCCTCTTCAATAAGTGGTGTTGGTAAAACTGGACAGCTACATGTAAAACAATGAAAGTAGAACACTACCTAACACCATACACAAAAATAAACTCCAAATGGATTAAAGACCTAAATGTAACACCAGACACTATAAAACTCTTAGAGGAAAACATACGAAAAATACACTTTGACGTAATCCACAGCAAAACCTTTTTTGAACCACCTCCTAGAGTAACAGAAATAAAAAGAAAAATAAACAAATGAGACTGAATTAAACTTAAAAGCTTTTGCACAGCAAAGGAAACCATAAACAAGACAAAAAGACAACCCTCAGAATGGGGAAAATATTTGCAAATGAAACAACAGACAAAGGATTAATCTCCAAAGTATATAAACAGCTCATGGAGCGCAATAACAAAAAAACAAAAATCCAGTTAAAAAATGGGCAGAAGACCTAAATAGACATTTCTCTAAAGAAGACATACAGATGGCCAAGAGGCACATGAAAAGCTGCTCAACATCACTAATTATTAGAGAAACGCAAATCAAAACTACAATGAGGTTATCACCTCACACCAGTTAGTATGGGCATCATCAGAAAATCTACAAACAACAAATGCTGCAGAGGGTGTGAAGGAAAGGGAACCCTCTTGCACTGTTGATGGGGATGTAAATTAATACAGCCACTATGGAGAACAGTATGGAGTTTCCTTAAAAAGCTAAAAATAGAATGACCCAGCAATCCCACTACTGGGCACATACCCTGAGAAAACCATGATTCAAAAAGACACACGCACCCCAATGTTGGTTGCAGCTCTATTTACAATAGCCAGGTCACGGAAGCAACCTAAATGCCCATCGACAGACGAATGGATAAAGAAGATGTGGTACATATATACAATGGTATATTAATCAGCCATAAAAAGGATGAAATTGGGTCATTTGCAGAGACGTGGATGGACCTAGAGACTGCCATACAGAGTGAAATAAGTCAGAAAGAGAAAAACAAATATTGTATATTAACGCATATGTGTGGAATCTAGAAAAATGGTACTGATGAACCAGTTTGCAAGGCAGAAATGGAAACACAGATGTAGAGAACAAACGTGTGGACACCAAGGAAAGAAAGCGGGCCAGAGGGTGGGGGTTGTTGGTAGTGGTGGTGGGATGAACTGGGAGATTGGGATTGACATGTATTCACTAATATGTATAAAATAGATAACTAATAAGAACCTGCTGTATATAAATAAATAAATAAAATAAAATTCAAATCGAAAAAAAAACAAAGGATGAATTAAATAGTAATAATGATAAATAAATGAAGATTGAATGTGTGTGTGTGTGTGTGTGTAGAAAGAAAAAGAGGAGGTTATTTAATATCATACACAATTTTTATTCTTTTCCAGTTAAGATTAAAATGAATGTTTTTGTCACATCAATAAATTCTCTTTTAAACAGATTTTTTAAAAGATGCATAATATTACACCATGTATGTGCTCTAACATGTATGATTCTCTTACTGTTGGATGTTTAGGTTTTTTTTATTTTCCAGTTTTAAAGCATAGTGAGCATCCCTGTACTTATAATTTTCATAAGATCTTTGATTATTTCTTTAAGATAAATTTCCACAAGTAAGATTGCTGGATCAGTGGATTTTTTTCCTTTTTAAGTTTCTTGACACATATCAACAAATTGGCTTCACGAAGTTTATTGGAAGTTTGCTCTCCTATCAGCAAGGTTTGTGATTATCCGTTTACCAAATCTACTTCAGCATTGTGTCTACTTTTTAATCTTAAAATTTTATATTTAAAAAGTATTATGTTGGTTAAAAATTTTTACTAATTAGCTTTAATACTTGTCCTGAATTCGTCTATTTGTCATCTTCCATCAGTTGCTTGCAATTGCCTTTGCTAGTTTTTCTCTTAGAGTGCTGTGAAAATATAGAAAAAATATATATTGCTCTCTGCCCCCAGTTCATGGCACAGACCCCTGAAGTCTTTGTGATATCCTAAGTGATAAGGGTATTAGAAGCAACTTTTGTTCTCATATTTGGTCTTTGACCCCAGTTCCTGACACAGGACTCCTGAAATACTTGCAATTTCCTGGTTGATAGGAGTGTCTTTTGTTCTAAAGAGACGACTCTGGGTGGGCTCCTGGCTGGGAGCTGGTCACCGGAAAGAACAAGACATGATTAGGAGCTTGAAATTTTCAGCCTCGCCCCCCGTTCTCTTGAGAAGGGAGGACTGAAAATGGAGTTAATGATTGATCATGCCTATGTGAGCAACCCTCCATAAAAATCCTAATAGCATGGGGTTCAGAGAGATTCCAGGTTAAATTTATATACCAGACGGATAATGCACGCTGACACCAGGACAGAGCTGTGCTCAGGACCCTCCTAGACCTCACCCTATGTATTTCTTCATCTGGCTGTTCATCTGTATACTTTATCGTATCCTTTAATAAACTGGTAAACATAAGTAAGTGTTTCCCTGAGTCTGTGAGCTGCTCTAGCAAATTAGTCAAACCTAAGGAGGGGGTCGTGGGAACCACAGACTTACAGTTGATCAGAAGCACGGGCGACAACCTGGACTTGTGATTGGCATCTGAAGTGGGGTACAGCCTCAGGGGATTGAGCCCTTAGCTTCAGGTTGATAGTGTCAGAATTGAGTTAAGCTGCAGGACAATCAGCTGGTGTTGCAGAGAAGTACTTGGTGGTGTGAGGAAAACCTCCACACATTTGGGGACCGGAAGTGTGAGAAGTGAAATGTTCTGTGTGATAGTAAAGGAGACACACAGGAGAAAAACACAGGAGGGAAGAACTGCAAGTTTTTTAAAACAGGTGTTGATATTCTTTTCAGTTAAAAGAGCTTTTTTGCATTAAGTTTATAAACCTTAATATTGGTGGGATTTCTTCTTCCAGCAAATATTTGTCCTTTGCATTTCATTTTATTTATGATGTTCTAAGAATAAATGATGTTTCAAAATATCATGTTTAAAAAAACTAACAAGGCAAGGGTAAAATAAATTGAGCATAAAGGCAATAAAGAGCAAAACTTACACTTCATAAAATACAATCAGTGATATGAAAGGAAAACTTTGGATGTTCTCTATTAACGCAGAAGAGAAGCAAATAAAAAAAATGAGAGAGAAGATGACATACATGTTTGTAGACAAAAGAATGGAGAGACAACCAATTACTGTGGTATTTCACCGAATCAATTGGAATGGAAACAATAATAAAAGACAAATCAAAGAAAAACTTTCTTAGACTGAAAGAAATCACAGATATTCAAATGAATGCGCTCATCATGCTTCCGGCAAAATCTATGGAAAGAGACAATGCCAAGAAACATATTGACAAATATTTTAATCACAAGAATAAGGAAAATATTCACCAAGCATTCAAATAGAGAGGAAGGGAGGGAGGGAGGGAGGAAGATGCATATACACAGCACAAATATATATCCACACCCTTATAATCTAGGCAATTCCAATGTGGAGATCACCTGATTCTCTCTGGAACATAAACAATGCAACTTTGGCAGATGCCAGTGAGAGACTGAAGTTGTAAGTAGGACAGTAGGTTGGTCAGTGTCTAAGAGAAAGTCATGTGTGATACTAACACAATGATATTAGGGGGTACAATGGAAATTTTTTAAGTAATGGAGTTTTTATAGGCCTGAAATTATCTGATCGGTTGATTCAGTGTCTTCTTGAAGAAAATATGAAATAGATGGATTTAATAGGGGTTGATGAGTTATTTAGGAGAGCCTAAATCTTCTAAACCTCACCCTTTCATTACTTTTCATAATCCATATTTCTTGTTCTTTTTATTAGCCCATAGATATTATTGCTAACTAATAAAATCAGGCACACACATCAAAACTGACATTGAAGGCTGCAGAGAGGCATCTTTCATCTGCTGTTTCACATAAGGAAGCAAAATGATGATACAAAATAAGACTTGGAGAAGGCCTTAATTTATGAGTTCTGAAATTATATTTGTTGCATAAAGCATATCATCCTCTGGGCTATAGTAGTGTTACTTTTAAGAAAGGATGGCAAATTGCTTCAGCATTTGCCTGCAAGTTTGCTAATACACACCAGTTCACTATATCCTGAAGCAGACAGCTTGTTGGAATAATATACAGAAAGCAGTGTTTTATATAAGCCACAAACCATGCTTCTTGGTTTTGTTTACATTGGTTCCACACGCTAGGAAAGCAATAGGTTTCATAGTAAATTCAGTGATGAAGTAAATTATGCATCTGCCCATCAGGTTGGGGAAAATACATTCTTGTGGGAAACCAAGAAGGACAATGCAAAAGGGAGAAGAGAATTTGTGCTATTTGACCAGGTTGACAAACTCAAACAGCTGAGGCCGTGAACCCCAAACTCTCATCTTCATCCCCTGCGTGCCTTAGAGATTTGGTACTTGTCACCCACAAGAAAGGGACACACGAAACACAGAAAGCTCAGCAGCTGCTCAAAAAGATCGAGGGGTTAGTAGGCCGCTTGCATTTAGCCACGTTCCTGAAAGCCACTCCCTGGGACCAACCACCTTCGGCTTTGAGGGCTCCCCTGCTCTCCACAAGGAATGCATTCTGCCTTAAGAGTCTCCACACATTTTGGGTTAATAGATCCAATATTTATCATCCAGAAACTGGATATTACAGTTTAAATCATTTATTGAGTGTTGTAACAATAAGAACTATGAAAAGCACTTACACGTGCAGTAATACTCTGACTTTTAAAACATTATATCCCTCTATTGATGGACATTTAGGTTGTTTCCATGTCTTGGCTATTGTAAATAGTGCTGCAATGAACACTGGGGTGCATGTATCTTTTTGAATTATGGCTTTCTCCAGATATATGCCCAGGAGTGGGATTGCTGGATCATATGGTAGCTTTATTTTCAGTTTTTTACTGTTCTCCATACTGTCCATACTGTTCTCCATAGTGGCTGTACCAGTTTACATTTCCACCAACAGTGTAGGAGGGTTCTCTTTTCTCCACACCCTCTCCAGCATTTACTGTTTATAGATTTTTTTTATGACAGTCATTCTGACCGGTGTGAGGTGATAATTCATTATGGTTTTGATTTGCGTTTTTCTAATAATTAGTGATGTTGAGCATCTTTTCATGTGCTTTTTAGCCAACTGTATGTCTTCTTTGGAGAAATGTGGACCTAGAAATTGTCATACTGAGTGAACGATGTCAGAGAGAGAAAGACAAACCTTATATGTAGAATACCAGTGGATGGGCGGTGGGGAGAGATAAATTGGAAGATTGGGATTGACATATACATACTAACTATATATAAAATTGATAACTAATAAGGACCTACTGTATAGCACAGGAAACTCTACTCAATACTCTGTAATGGCCTATATGGGAAAAGACTCTAAAAAAGAGTGGATATATGTACATGTATAACTGATTCACTTTGCTGTATACCTGAAACTAACACAACATTGTAAATCAACTATACTCCAATAAAAAATTTTTTAATTAAAAAAATAAAAGATGATACCCCAAATTGTTGAATCTCTAAGATACCACACTAAGCACCTGAGTACCCCCTAAGTGTGAGTTTCTATTCTACCACCTATATGAAAGCACTGAGGGAAACACAAGATTCAGTCTCTGTGCTAAAGGAATTTACACACTGGTACCAAAGAGGAGAGTCATATAAATTACTATAATCAAAGGTGAATGTGGCAACTTTTCTAAGAAAAATAAAATTAAGTGCAACAGGAATACTGCTCAGAGAGAAGTTAGTTACAAAAAGAGTGACAGGGAGAGCTACCTAAGTTAAGTAACAATTTAAGCTGATTTTTTTTTTTTTTTTTTTTTTTTGCGGTACGCGGGCCTCTCACCGTTGTGGCCTCTCCCGTTGCGGAGCACAGGCTCCGGACGCGCAGGCTCAGCGGCCATGGCTCACGGGCCCAGCTGCTCCGCGGCATGTGGGATCTTCCCGGACCGGGGCACGAACCCGTGTCCCCTGCATCGGCAGGCGGACTCTCAACCACTGCGCCACCAGGGAAGTTCAAGCTGATTCTTAAAGGGCGTGTAGGATGAGAACTAGAGAGGGACAGCCAAGGGAAATGCAGAATCTGCTTGGGACGCAGCAGTAATTTAGCTTGACTAGAACAGAGGGTATGTTGAGGAACAGTGGCACCCAGTCCTGGAAAGGCAGACGTGGCCACGTGGTGGATGACCATACATGTCAGGCTAAGAGTGATCACGACGTTCCCGATGAAAACAATCTCTGCTTTAGAGAGAGATTAACCCAGAGATCAAGTGTAGTAAAGTGGTAAAAGAATAAAGGCAGGAAATGTTGGGGGTGAAGGGGTGTAGTAAAATAAACTTTGCAAAAGCCTAGGCAAGAAGAAATAAGTTGACTAAAGGTTATTAGTGGGAATGGGCAGTGTTACAGGTTGAGTAACATGGCTCCCCCAAATCATATGTTGATGTCATAACCCCAATACCTCAGAATGTCACTGTATGTGGAGATAGAGTCTTTAAAGAGGGAATTCAGTTAAAATGAGGTCATTAGTATGGGCCCTAATCCATCGTGACTGGTATCCTCACAAAAGGAGGAAGTTTGGAAACAGACGTACAGAGGGAAGACCGTGTGAAGACACAGGAAGAAGATGGCCATCTACAAGCAAAGGAAAGAGGCCTCAGGAGGAAGCAATCCTAACGACCTCTTGATCTCGGACTGCTAGACTTCAGAATTGTGAAAAAATAAGTTTCTGTTGCTTAAGCCAAGAAATCTGAGGTACTTTATTACGACAGACTTAGCAAACTAATACAGGCAGAAATAGATAAGAGAGATTTAGGGAAGGACTAATTCAGAGCAGTGGGAAAAACCAGAAGGAGGAAAGGGAGAGGACTAAAAGTTGACGAGATGTGAGTTCAGGCGGCCAAGAAATACAAGAAATAGTAGAAATTCAGGAAACTGGAAGAAGCTGCTTTGAGGAAAAATGATAATTCAGTTTGAAAAGTGTAAAGTGTGAATTCTGACAAGACATCCATGTTAATGTGTAAATTAAGTAATTGCCAGTGTAACCAAAGGGCTCAGGAAAGTGCTAAATTTTGGAGCCATCTGGATGCAAGTGGAAGTTGAGGCCACAGAAATAGATAAGATTGTTCAATATGATTATGAAGAGTGAGAATAGAAAACTGAAGACGACTTGGAGGAGGACCTCAATCTTGCAGGCGAAATGAAGAGACAAAGAATGACAGAAAGAAGTGGTCAAAGATCACAGAAGTCGTCTGGTCTTACAGCTGCAAAATACAGGAGTGACTCAATCACCATTTCTACCTCATACTTTATTCTCTTGATATGTAAACTTCCATCAGAGACCTGTAATATTGCAGTGTCTTTGCTCACATGTTGCTGAGTAACAGGATGCTGAGTGGGAGTTCCAGGCACTCCTGATGAGACCCACTGTTGAGCCCCAGAAGCACTCAGCATGCCACACTGCACAGTCGCCACGATTGAAGCTAAATGTCTTCCCTGTGGGGTTACTCAGAATTTGTAGAACCAGCCCTGCTACACCCAACAGACATCCCCCAACACACGCCTCCTATTTATAAAAATTGAAAACTGAGAATGAGGGGGAGACAGGGGGTTTGAAAGAGCTGAGTCACCCACCTTGTTAGGGAGTGCAGTGTTTGCGGTGAGAGGAAAAAGGGTACTTCCCTGCCCACCCCGTTCAGTACACCATAGGATAAAGTTGGGAATGCCATAAGGAAAAGGATACTGGAGTTCTGTTCGCCACGTGGATAGCCACTCAGGCAGTGAACTTTACCATTTTCCTCACCTGTGCCTGTCCAAGCAGGATTGACGAGATCTAGAGTAAGAATATAGGGCAAAGAGTGGCAGCCAGTAAGGCAGCTGAACTACCCACCATCTAGGGTGGAAAGGAAGTGTGTTTTCTAAGGTTTAATGGACATTGAAGAAGGTGGCTGGGCTTGAGCTACCTTGCTGGTTCCCACCCCAGAGAGCTACCTACTGGATGAGGGGATCCATTCCTTGGACCTTTTTTCATTTTGCATATAATTTTTTTCACGATTTATTATGTCTTCAACACTACGCAAACTTCCTGGAATAAAGAGATACGTAGAACACTGTGCTTGGCATACAAGGATTGCATGAACAACTAGTTTATTGGGAGTCATGACATTGTGGGAATACCAACAAAAAATATGGGGACTTAACATCAAGGAGCTGTGATAGTGAAAACTAAAAAGGAATGGAGGAGGTTGATTTATTTGTATCCTTCATCTTAAGGTGAGGTGGTGGGACAAACTCATACCTGCCCCAGGAGATAGTCAACATTTGAATCCTAGCCATCAAATGTCAGTCAGCGTTGGTCAGAGAAACAGTGACACCAACAAACTGAGGATGAGAGCTATGCAGGCCCGCAGGAGAGGGAAGGGGGGTGCTGGTAAGGTTTAGACCACACCCTTTCACCACCACCCAAAAATGAAGAAGTGGGATGAGAAGTGAAAAGCAGATGACAGTCTCCACCCACTTCAGGTCCTGGGAGCAGCTGGTCAAGTCAGCCACAGGCAGAGGAGAGGAAGTAAGATTTAAATCAAGTTTTAGATTAAAGTTCTGACCTGGGCTGAATTTTCAATAAATGAAAATGACCAGAAAAATATATCTTTTAAGATATCATTAAGAAATTGAAAAAGAGAATTCAACTGAAGATTAAAGGCAGTGACTGGAGACATTTTTAAAGTCCCATGGTGGTACTCCTGTAAAGTTGTGACTCTCCAATAAACTAGTTGTCATGCAAATCTTTGTATACCAAGCACTGTGTTCTATACATCTGTTTATTCCAGGAAGCCTACATAGCGTTGAGGACACAAGTGGTTAATAAATTTATTATATGCAGAATGAAAAAAGGCCCAAGGAATAGTAATTTGTAGGCACCACTATAGAGACGCAAAGGATGACACATCTTAAGAAAAACTTTGTGTCATCTGTGTTGCAGGTCCTCTTGTAAAATAGCCCCTTATCAGCTTAATGTTTGGGTCCAACAGAGTGAAAATGAAACCAAAGCACTATCTCCAAAAGATATCTGTACCCCCGTATTCACTGCAGCATTATTTACAATAACCAAGACATGGAAACAACCTAAGTGTCCATCAATTGATGAATGAATAAAGAAAATGTGGCATACATATACAATGCAGTATTATTCAGCCATAAAAAGAAGGATATTCTGCCATTTGAGACCACATGGATGGACCTTCAAAGCATCTTATGCTAAGTGAAATAAGTCAGACAGGGAAAGACAAATACTCTATGATCTCATTTATATGTGGAATCTTAAAAAAGAAAAAAAAATCATAGCTACAGAGAACAGACTGGTAGTTCCCAGAAGCGGAGTATGGATGAAATTGGTGAAGTTCATCAAAAAGTACAAACTTCCTGTTGTAAATAATTCCTGGGGATGTAATGTACAGCATGGCGGATATAGTTAACAATACCGTACTGTATATTTGAAAGTTGCTAAGAGAGTAGATCTTACGAGTTTTCATCACAGGAAAAAACATCTGGAACAACGTGTAGTAATGGGTGCTAACTAAATTTGTTATCTATCTATATGATTACGTTGTACGCCTAAAACTAATACAATGTTATACATCAATTATATTTCAATTAAAAGATCAATCAATCTATTATCCCAATTGATTTTGGGAGAAGCCTAACTTTAGATAAAGTTCACTAATTCATTGCAATAACATATTCTGAGCTTTCATTCCAAGGACTATTCTAGACCCTGGGCATAAAATGATGAATAAAGAAGATGTCATCATTATTCCATGAAGCATATAGAGGCAGGAGAAAGGTATATAATCAGGCAATTATATACCTAATCAAACAATAGACTGGGATGAATTATTTTGTAAACTTCTTCCTTTGATTCCTTCAATCCATTCTATTTTTATGCTCTGTTCTCCTTAAGAGTATGAAAATAAGCAATAACCCTTGCAGTAGGCTGTGTTAATGGTCTCAATACTTTACCACTCCTTATATCCATGTACTTCTTAATTTCTTCAGTAGACAGAACGAAAATATTTCTCTGCTCCTTGACTTTGGATTTGTCCATATGACATGCTCTGACCAATAGAACACTAGTGGGTATAATGTGACCTCCCCCTTTCAAACACTGATGTGCACACACATGATTGAACTTGCCCTCTTATACTTCTACCATTGCTATAAGAAGAACATGTCAGGTGTAACCCACTGTCTCAGGAGGAGAAAGAGGAACATGTGAAACACAGTAGCCCCAGCCAGTTGCCCTAGATGAGCCCAGTCTAGATCTGCTGGCCTCCACAGACATACAAACTTAATAAATGCTTTTTGTTGTATGTCATTGAGATAGTGTGGCTCCTTGTTATGTAGCATTATTGAAACAATAACTGAGTGATACAAATTTATATATACTCATCTTGGTAATCCTAGTACTCTGTTCATCTGATAGGATAGAATAAGTACCATACACAGAGTAAAAACATCTAGTAAGATGTGCCTGGACATATAATTAAGTGTTCCAATCTCAACAACGAGAAATTAAGATCCAATAATACGAATTGCATAAATGGAAGAATCAGTCCACTTCTCATTACCAGATTTCTTATCCTAACCAAAGTGAAGTTCACGACTCAGCCCTAAGACCTTGCTAAAATTTACTGTTTCCTAGACTGTCATACTGAACAGATCATGACACGCAGAAGCCAAGGAAAACAAATGAAATTCGCGTTTCACTGGGTCCCACATGCTGTGATGTTTGCAAACCCACATGCATCCACCAAGAAGCACTCAGAATGTTTGATTCTGAAAACGAATCCATAACAAGAATAGAGTAGAGAACAAAATCAACTCAACAAGTCACCCCGTATGTTTTTCATTTTCTGGTATTCTGAAAAGGAAGTGAATGTGGTATAGTGTACTTGGCTCCCAGCATAGAGACTTCCAGCTATTTTTTTTTAATTTCATATTTACAGAGAGCCCTGTGTTGCTCTCTGTCCTGCCTCTGAAATAGCAACAGCAGTGAAGGAAGTAATCCACCGAGAAGTAAATGTGGTATCTTTCCTAGTGTAGTGGGTTTGGACTCATGTTCCACGTCTAATACAAAGATGTTCTCTGTGTACTGTACACAGGTTGCTGGGATCCACTCGAGAGAAGATAAGGTACCTTCGTTACAGGCAGATGAGACCTCTGGCAAATCACTATCACAGTGCTGAAAGGAAACCCAGTCAGACTGCCTTCTCTCCTCTTTACGTCCAAAGTAACATTTAATGATAGGTACACAGTCTCGATGCCTATTTAAACTTAGCTAGCTAAACAAAGAAAAAAAAAGAGCAAGAGATTTCTCTCATAGTTAGGAATATGTAAATATAAAAGTAGTATATGTACCATAATATATGTATATATGTGTATGTGTAAGTGTGTGTATACATATATTACATATTATTGTACAAATATTTTGTATTTGTTAAATGTGCTTACCCTAATACAGCTGTAATCACAGAACATACCGTGTATCCTTACTTGCATCTCTACCAGGATTCTATACAATGAGTACGACAGCACTCTCCACTTCAAATCTTTCAGAAGAAGGTGGTTTTTTAAAAATTTGTCCTCAGAAATACGGAGTCTATTAAAAATTTAGTGTGGCTCCTGGGTAAAGTGAAGCTAATTCAAAGCATCCTTCTGTGCATGAGGAACTAAGAACAGACAAATGGACTTCATCTTACAAATCTCATACATCAAAACTACTAGACTACCTCTGTAGTGAATTTAACAAGAAAACTCTGGTGCTCCTGAGCAGCACAGAAAATCAATCAATTGCTGAGACATTTTATCAGTGTGCAAATCCTGACAGGTGCCAGAGTTATTTTAAAGAGGCTGGCCTTTAATCTAATTACCATGTAATGTTAAAATGCAAAGACTTTTAGATGAATAGTACTGCTATTTCTTATTACTCATGGTCCGTTTAAAACCTATTAACCAGATATATGTAAATCATACAAACACATATATTTAGTCAAACTGTAGGATCAAATATTAAAAGTCACATGACAATCTTTTTAAATTTCACATTAAAATTTGTAAGTACTCACAGGAAACACCTAAATTCAAAAGACTACATCTTATTTTCATAAAACTGATATTATTCAGGAAGTTTCTAAATATTGATTCCATTTAAAATTCCAGGCCAACATCTTAATTCAGAATGTTTGAAATCAACTCATAAGTTCTGACTTAATACCTGACAACATGCTGAATACTATTATAGATTCAAGATGACTGATCAACAGATGAATACGTTACTCGTCCTGTCAAAATACTTTATATTTCATTAAATTTAATAATTAACATGAATCAGTGGAAGGCCACTCTAGTATTAACAAAAATTATTCATAATGCACATGAAACTTTAACATGTTCCCAGTGTTATATCCATGCAATACATTTTCTCATTAATAAATATCTATTTTAAACAAGCTCTGATCCTTAAAAATAAGATTTATAAATTTTTCTTAGCTTGTATATGGCTCAAAATTAATTTTTCCTTGTACTTTTACATTAACCATTTTGCTTTTACTTTGAATTTTTTCCATTTTTTTCTTACTCCAGTTGTCTCAAAAATGAGTATGGGACCCTAGCCAATGCTTCCTTCTTTTGTAGACTCTTTAACCCGATACAACACGCAAAAAGGCCCTTTTCAGAAATAACTCATCTCTTCTCAGCTCCCTGAACAGTAAAGTCTACTTTTTTTTTAACCACATCAGATTCTACCTTTTCATACACACACACAAAACTGATATGTAGCTATTAACACTATGCATTTAATCAGGAGAAAAGCAATGTTCAAAACACATTGCATTTTATCTCCCTGGCAGGCTTCTTGACATCTGATTTCACTCTTTTTAAATGTTCCAAAGGAACTTCATTAGTACTGTAGAGAAAGCCTCCTTTTACTCTTAAATTCACTGATAGCCAGGTAAAACTCATCGAACAATCAAGTCCTGCAGGACTGCTGCAAGACTGTACAGGACATCAAGGAAGTGGATGTCACCCAACAGCAAAAACACCCTGATTGCATTCTATGCTGGCACTGGAGCCTCACTTTTTAACAGACACTGCTAAGTGTTGCAGATAAATCTGTTTCAGCTGTGATGAGAAAAATGTTTCAAAATCCATAAAATTACTATACCTGCCATGCCCATACTTAAAATGGTTTACAATGTAAATCCTTATTAATGCTACAAGTGTCTAGGATGCTTCCCTGAAGACTTCTAGTAAGTACATTTGTGAAGAATCTGTCAAATTCATGAGATTATTCAGGTACTCGAAACTAGGTAATAAAGTATAGCTCTTGTTTGAACATCAAATACTTCCCTGTACAGCATTTATAAGTTGCAGTTGGGAACTGAATCTATGCTAAACCAAATGTGCATGACCACCTGCACAAAGAAAATGTTTCCTGTTGGGATAGCAGGAGAGTCAGAGGGAGCTGAACTATCAGCCTGAGAATTTGGTCAGATCTTTGTTTCATCTTCAATTTTCTTCCTTCATAGGACTTGACATTATTTGAAAGAATTACCTAGAATTTTTAAAGAATGAAAAGGGTCTTTAGTCAACAAGTTCTAAGAAAAACTTTGTTAATTTTATTTAACAAAGTTCATTATTTCAATCTTTAAAGTTATAATTGGTAAAATCCAAAGTATTCCTTTTACGTGTCTATCACTATACTGTGCACTTCTGGGACACAGCTGGAATGTCATTTCTGAAAATGACATTGTAACCGTAAATGAGGTATAATTCAATCGTATTTTCCCATTAGGAGCCAAGTTGGAATATAGGATTATTTTCCTGAAGAAAAGTCTACTGCCCAACTTTTTGTAGAAATGATCATAAATGTTAGATTTTGGATAACTTTAAACTCATATAGTACTGCAGATAAGTACACTACTTGTGGTAGTCATTAGGGCTGTTTGCAAACACTCTGGTTAGCTCTCCTTCCTGGCATATATTAAGATTGCACTTCCCCGTTCCTGGGAAGACAGCATGGCCATATGACTTGATATGGCCAATGAACTGTGATTGAAAGTGACCAAAAGTCACTTACAGTTGGAAGCTTAAAAAGCCAGTGTTGAATTTACTATGTCTCTTTTTTCCTGTGCCAGAGTGACTAGCAATGCTCAGGAAGAGAGGTGCTCTATTAGCCTGGATCCTAGAGTAAGAATGAATTGCGGCAAAATCCCCAGCTGATCTGTTACATGATACGCATGGAGTGTCAGCAAGAAATACACCTTAGTTGTTTTAAGCTGCTGAGATTTGGGGGTTGTGGATTATTGAAGAACAACCTCACCTAAACTAACTGATATACGCCTTTATATATTAAAGTATAAAGCTTTCTAAAAGACATCTAAATCATTCAGTAACCAATCACATAAATGTTGGCTTATTTTGAGACAGCAATATATTAAATGGTAACCTCATTCTATCTAATCTTCCCTTTCCATCTTGAAACTTCAATCTCTCTCCCCAGTGGCTCCTTTGACACAGCAATCAGACATGCTAAAACCTTACTGCTGATGACATACCTCCTTCAATCTTGCTATGCCTTTGAGTTAACTTCTCTTCTCTCTTCTTTTCACTGTCAACAGCATTCTAACTTCTTTACACTTTATAGGAAAAAATTCTATCAATGAACTTATAATTATCAAATACATGGCTCTTCACTTGGTCCCCATCTTTTCAACTTTTCTTCCATATTCAATGTTGATTACAACCTTGTCCTTGCAATTCCTTCTTTTACTTCTGTGATATATTTTTGGTTCTCCCCTGATATGCATCTTCTCAGTCTCTTTTTTTGTTTCTTTTACTCTTCTATTTATCTATGTATAAGTATTCCCTAGTGTCCATTTCAAATATATCATCTCTTTTCCGTCTCCCCTTAACAATATCATCCATTTATACAGCTTCAACGGTCACTAATATATAGATAATTCCCAAAATTCTCTATCTTCTACTTGTTTTCTGCTTATTCAGTTACTTAGATATATACCTCATTCTGGCCATACCACTAGAACCACAAAAATAAGTATTCTTTAATATCTTTCAAAGTATTGTATTTTTGAATATATTTCTCCTCTTGTCTTTTCCGTTTCCACTAATATTCTTGACAAATCTCAACAGTCTAGAGTAGTCGTCAATCATTTCCTCTTCCTCACCAACCATAATCAGTTTCTAAATCCTATCTGTATTTAGTACAATTTAACACAAGGCTACTATGAAAAAAAGGCTACATTTTCTGTTGGTATTACTTGGTTCAGTAATTTATCATAAAGAACAGAGTAAACATTATAGAGAAATTGAATCCTATTATGTATAAAAAATAACTATATGCCACAACCACATAGGATTTATTCCAGTTGGGCAAGACTGGTTCAATATTCAAAAATCAATTAATGTAATCCACCACATCAACAGGCTAAGGAAGAAAATTCCTATGATCATATCAATAGATACAGAAAAAGCATCTGGCAAAATCCAAAACATATTCATCATAAAAGTTCCCAGAAAACTAGGAGGAAAGGAGAACTTCCTCAACTCGACAAAGAACATCTAAGAACAAACTAACATACTTAATGGTGAGAAACTAGAAGCTCTCTCCAATACTAGGACAACATAAGGATGTCCCCTCTTACCACTCCCATTCAGCATCATACTGAAAGTTCTAGTAATGCAACAAGACAAGAAAAGGATATTAAAAATATATAGATTGAGAAAAAAATAAATAAAACTATCTTTTCCACAGATGGCAAGTTGTTAAGGTAGAAAATCCCAAAGAATTGGGGAAAAAAAAAAAAAACTCCTGGAACTAATAAGCAATTATAGCAAGATTGCAGGATACCAGGTTAATAAACAAACACAATTGCTTTCCTATGTACCAGCAATGAGCAATTGGAATTTGAAATTTAAAACAAACACCATTTACATTTACCAAAACAAAAAATAAAATAGGTATAAATCTAACAAAATATGTACAAGATCCATGTGAGGAAAACTACAAAATTCTAATGAAAGAAATCAAAGAACAAAATTAATGAAGAGATATTCCACAAACATGGATAGGAAGACTCAATATTGTTAGGCTGTCACTTCTTCCTAACTTGATCTATAGATTCAACACAATACCGATCAAGATCCCAGCAAGTTCTTTTCTGGATATTGACAAACTGATTTTAAAGTGTAAATGGAAAGACAAAAGACTCAGAATAGCCAACACAGTGTTGAAGAACAAAGTTGGAGGACTGACACTACCTAACTTCAAGACTTACTGCAAAGCTACAGTAATCAAGACAGTACGATATTGGTGAAAACATACAGATAAATGAAACAGAATAGAGATGCCAGAAATAGACCCACACAAATATAGTCAACTGATCTTTGACCGAGGAGCAAAGGCAATACAATGGAGAAAAGACAGTTTTTTCAACAAATGGTGCTAGTACAACTGGACATCCACATGCAAAAAAGAATCTAAACACAGACCTTGTACCTTTCACAAAAATTAACTCAAAATCGATTGCAGACCTAAATGTAAAAAGAAAACTATAAAACTCCTAGTGATAACAGAGGAGAAAATCTATGCGACTTTAGATTTGGCAGCGACTTTTCAGATACAGCACCAAAAGCACAATCCATGAAAGAAAAGAAATTGATAAAATAGACCATTAAAATTTAAAACTTTTGATCTGCAAAAGCCATTGTTAAGAGAATGAAAAGACAAGTCACAGACTGGGAGAAAACATTTGCAAAACACATTATCTATCTGTCTATCTATCTATCCATCCATCCATACCTGTACCTTTATACATATGTGTGCAGACAGATATACATATATAAGTACATATCTACACATATATCATATATATCTATATTTTTATAGATTATAAATATATATACACACATACATATATGGAGTGAGAGACAGAGACAGATAGAGGAGGAGGATGGAGAAAGAAAGAATGAGAATGAACAGTAGCAATAGAGGGACAAAAATGATCAAAGAAATAATACTCCCTCCTCCTAAAATCCCACAACTAAAGGATATTATAGATTGAAAATGCTCCCCATGAGTATCCATCTTAATGACTGAAAATACTCACACAAAAGCGTATCATACTAAAATTGTAGATAAATAAAAGTTTCATAAAATACAGATAGAAAAACAGGACACATATGAAGGATAGCAAATCAGGAAGGCACTAGAATTCTCTAATATAATAATGGTAACTGGAAGACAAATGGGGCCATGCCTGCCAATTTTTGAGCTAAAATGATCTCCAATTTAGAATTCTTTACTAACTAAATATCAAATAAAGACATCTTCAGACATAAAAGGGTTCAAAAATTTACTTTCCATATACTCTTTCTCAGGAATTAATGCCTGCTACAGTCCACTCAACCCAGAAACTCACCCAAGGAAGAGGATATGGGCTCAAGAGAGGAGGCAGAGGAAAAGGAAGTTCATAGGATGACGCTGAACAACAGCTTCTCAGGCCTAGAAAACACCAGTCCAGAAGGGAGGAAGACTGGCAGCTCTAAGAAGAACGTCTCCAAGGAAACAAACAAAAAGAACCCTATAGGCTGTCTGAGTTGTTTTTATTTTTGTTTTTTTTTTTTTACCACAGTGAGATGAATTTGATAGCTTTGGCAGTGTTTTAAGGTGAATTGAATAGTGAGATGAACATAGAAAAATAAGGAAGTAAACAAAAACAAAACAGTGTTTAAT
This sequence comes from Neophocaena asiaeorientalis asiaeorientalis, assembly GCF_003031525.2. NCBI lineage: Eukaryota > Metazoa > Chordata > Mammalia > Artiodactyla > Phocoenidae > Neophocaena > Neophocaena asiaeorientalis. The sequence goes on from NW_020172826.1 coordinate 1,323,388, forward strand.
TCCAAAAGAAAATGTAATCATAGCATCCTCCATGGTTCAGTTGTGACCAATTTCTATATAATCATAATATAATAACCACGGAATCATGACGGAACTACAAATAATAAAACAGCTCTATTGAAAAGGTGGCAGGAAGATCTGTGCATATTCCGGGGATATGCAGTTGCAGGCATAATAGAATAAAATCTTCATCTTAAAAAGCTATATATCAATAGGAAATGTGTGCTTTTTACTTTAAAGAGACTTAAAAAAAATAGTCCTGAGAGCATTTTGTTTAGAAATAGGGAGATAGGGCTTCCCTGGTGGCACAGTGGTTGAGAGTCCGCCTGCCGATGCAGGGGACATGGGTTCGTGCCCCGGTCCGGGAAGATCCCACATGCCGCGGAGCAGCTGAGCCCATGAGCCATGGCCGCTGAGCCTGCACGAAACAGAAACAACAGCTAAATAGTTTCAAGTTGTTGCTTTTGCAGAATAGAAATTAAGGGTAGAAAGAGAGTGGGGCAGAAAAAAACTATTTTATCATAAGCATTAAGATTTCTTAAATTAAATGCCTATATTGGTGTCATTTAAAAATTTAAAGAAAAACATTCGATCCCAAAGGATTCCAAAGCAAATCCCAAAGTGGTTGGATCTTTCCCGGTTGGAATTTGACAAAGGTTAATACTTGCATTATAATTTGACATAATAATTCTGAAAGATTCTGTACCAAGGAATAAGAGAAATACCACAACCAGAAAGTTCTTTTCCTTCACACCTTAGGAATAATTTGGAAAAATGGCCTAACATACTTTTATTAGGGCCAGAAAAGCAAAACACAGTAAAAGAAATTAACAAAACAAAAACAACTATCACAAGCAACAGAGTATTAGAAAATAATATTAATATTGCATTAGGGTTATACAACCGGTTATGAAATTTAAGGAAACTGAAACCAAAGAGAACTTTTGTTTTATAGAAAGATAGACTGCTTATAGACACAATATGGCTACTTCTTTGACAACACCAAACAGAAACAGACTTGATATTTTCATACGTTCTATCCAGTGAATGAAAACATTTTCTAAGGCATGTTGAAAGAAAAATTTTTTAAAGATGTTGCAATACTTATAAGAGACCAAAGGAGGAAAATACATACCTACACCCTACAAAATTAATCCTAGTACTCTGGCCCAGTGGGATTTTGCTCATAACCTTCTCTTGTAGCTAAATGGTATTTCTGATTCTACCATGACTGATAAATTTGATTTTGTAATATAGAGTGGATAAGTAAGTAAATTGTTAGTACTTCTTCCAAACTTTACTACCTTAGTGTGTGTGTTGGAGGTGGAGGGGAGTGTTAAGGAATTTCTTTACCAAACTATGGTCACTCCAATGCAAAGTACTAAGGAGCATGGCAAAAATAACAACTTTACGTTTGCCCTTTTAACATAAGAAATACATAATTCATTATCCTAATGATTTAGCTACATCCTGAGTCTCAGTTGAGTTAAGGACCATCTATTGGAGTACATGTATTCATCAGCAATATTGTTTAGAAAGCACACTGGATAGCATTTAACTCTAAAATAATTGTAGAGTTGATGTATCTTAAAACAGATTAAAAATTTGCCACAATATGTTTCTGTGCTGGAGACTGCTGGGTTTTCCTCAATACGCATTCTCCGTTTCTTGATTTATTATCAGCCCCTCACATTCTCGCTAAGCATATGGCTGCCTAGCTAAGGACTGCACGTCCCAGGCTCTCCTGAAGCTAGATGTGTCCAGAGGACTAAGTTTTGACCAATGGATTGTGGATAGACTCTGATACGTAGGACTTCTGGTTTGTACGCTCAAAAGCGTACAATGGATAGTGGATAAATACTGATATGTAGGACTTAGGTTTGTACACTGCCCCTTTACCCCTCCCTGTTGATTGAGATACTGACATGGTAAGGAAAATAAGTCATCTTAGACCATAAAATGAAACGCTCCCCATTGAATATAAAAGACAGAGGGGGGCTTCCCTGGTGGCGCAGTGGTTGAGAGTCCATCTGCCGTTGCAGGGGACACGGGTTCGTGCCCCGGTCTGGGAAGATCTCACATGCCACGGAGCGGCTGGGCCCGTGAGCCATGGCCGCTGAGCCTGCGCTCCGCAACGGGAGAGGCCACAACAGTGAGAGGCCCGCGTACCGCAAAAAAAAAAAAAAAAAAAAAGAGGGATTCTGGGTTCCTGATACTGTCAAGCTGCCAGACCACCCCGACCACTTACCCAGACTTACAAAAGATAAAAACTGCTATCTTGATTTTCACTATATTTTTAGATTCTCTGTTGCCTTAGAAAATCTTGTATCCTATCTAATAAAGCTCCACCTAACACTTTCCTCAAATATACTTCAGGGGCTCTTGACAACATACTTAATTTACCAAGCAGCATTATTTTTTCTAAAGAGTCCAGTTCACTTTCCATAATTTTACATCATGTTTCTTCACAGCATCTCTGATGTAATACAAAACAGTGCTTAAATCCAGTTCAACCTCCAGACTCCCTGAGCAAGGTGTTCATGTCAGGCTGCTTTCCACCCTGGAAGACAACATCTGGTTCTGTTTCATTACTACCGGGCAAGTTAAATTTCCAGTTTCCAAGGACAAAGAACAAGATTATTTTAACCCATTTTCCAGACAAATTCATTTTCATTCATAGTCCTTCCAATTCACCAAAAATAGACTTAATATATAAAGTGATTTAATAGGTAGCAACTTATGACTTTTCCCTAAAGTTATCATATGGCACAAAATGGTTAACATCCTTCTACTGTACACAATTCACCCATAATAAATAGCTTCCTCATGTAATAAGGAGTATTTTAGAGTATTTTCATGTATTTGGAAAGAAAAGCACTACAAAACATAAACATTCTGTGACTCTGGTTTCCCTGGCCACCCTATTATTTCTCTCTACGTAAGAGTGGACAATTACACTGCCACAAACTATTTCATGCTGATGTTATGAAGATAAATGAGATAACCTGTATATGAAAGCATTTTTTTGTGCTCTTAGGAAAAATAAATGCACCTAAATCCAAGATGGTATAATTCTTCATAATGTTTTCCAGGGATTTTCTGAACAACTCCAGAGAGGTCATTACCCACGACAAACTTTTGGAACCAAAGGACTACCTTTCTAAAAAAAAAATTCATCTCTGCACCTGACAACACTTTTCCATTAATTGGGGGTAAGTCCAGATGCTGTTCTGTTTGGTCATCTCCATTGCACTAAAAAGATCCAGATTTCCCCAATTTCTTGCACCAATGAAATGAACAAAAAGCCTTCTAAATCACAGGGGTTTCAGTTGACAGGTTAACAGTGAGACCCATTTCAATCAACTTCAAATGCAAAGCAGATTTGGCAAGAACCAGCGAGGGGATAAGTGGGAAAAGGAAAGCCCCAGTGGCAGTCTGACAACTCCCTCATGTCTACTGTCTGGTATAATACATCAGTGACCCCCAAGGACCCATCCAATCAGCTGAACTTGGCCTCCAATCAACCAAATGGGGTTCTTTTAGTTGAAATTCCTTAGTTGTGTACAAAAATCTGCTTTAGGTACCTAATTTCTGCAGAGAATTTAGAAATAAAATGTATGATTGCAAACAAAAAAGCCAGAATTTTATCAATACAACCCATAAATTACAGCCCTTAACCTAAAATCCAACACATTAGTGACCCTAGTTAATATCCCATTTATCCTCACACTGGGGTTCACTAACAGGCCTCTTTGCTTTTCAGTGAAGTGCCAAGTGTTTCTGCATGCCCTATGCTGCTTTAGGAAGTTGCCAAACAAAGAAATCAGCAATGAGTATGCCAGCTGCCTCTGGAGCTCACTGTGTATATGTGATATGCCTGAGTCAAGGCATCCCATATCAGATCGTCAGTTAGCTCTGGAGGGTGGAGAGGGAAGCTTGGACATCTTGGCAGTCATCCTGGAGCATGGTTATAGTGATGTAAGGTAATATCAGAGTCCAAGTGAATTGTGAGAGAATCATTCAAGGTCCTCAGTACAGTTCTGTTCTCACTCCTAATGGCTTGTCCCTGAGGCTTTCTTCACTGACAAAACACTTAGGATATAGCTTAGGTGCTAAATGTCACTTTTCACTGAAATTTCTCAGAATGCTACTTTTCTAGTGCATGGTTTTTCCTTAAGCAAATGTTAGTGAGCAAACAGCAGCTTATCTGTTTAGATAATGCAGCTTATCTGTTTAGATAACGCAGATAACAGAAAAACCAGGCTAACCATTGTTTTGAAATAAGCACTAAACATTGCCCCATAACTCAAGAAATGTTCCTAATTTTATTTACATGTAGTTACGATTACTAACCATATTTGCTATTGTTCATTGAAGAGAATCTTCAGGATGTTGAAGAAGTTTAGAAACAAAAGAAAGTGAATATTTAATTGACAATTCATCTAAATAGACCTGGAGAGTTATGTTTTGCAGAGCAGTCTCACCTACACAGAGCTACAAGGAACAGTAGCAGGCATGCTCTATTAAAGAACAGCTTTCCAACGTGACACCATGACCCCAGTTGCTAAGACATTCTTAAATTTCCTAACATCACTGAAAGGTCTTGCCTAGTCTTTCTAAAACAGGCCCATTGTAATCACCACTTTTCCCAGAAATCATAAATGAGGTGGTTTAAAAAAGCATTATAGAGACAGACATGTGTACCCTTTCTGTGTGCCCTCAGCTAATTAGAGTTTAACATGCAATAATACGAAAATCATATGACCGGAAGAGCTAAAATATAAGTAACAACTCTGAAGCGAACCTTCCATTTACCATGCATCAGTCTGGGAAAAACTGCTTTGACTGGAGCTGACTCTTACGCTTCTGAACGCAGGCAACCCACTACAGCAAAAATAATAAAATCACTTAGTATACTGTGTTCTTGTGGACTACCTGCATTCATTCGACAAACATCTACCAAGGCCTTTCTTTTTAGTAGACACTGCTCCACACCCTGAAGCTGCAGCTTTTACTTCACTCTGCCCAGCAGACCTTGCAGACCCCAGAAGGAAAAATTTTTTTTCCTAGAAAAAAAAAATTAGTCAATAAGAAAAACTGACATTTTTAGATCTCATTCAGGTAGTCTAAAAACAGGAATTTTTCCCAAATGTAATAAGCATAGTGATTTTAATCCAATATACTGTTTTGTAAAAAGACAATTTTATTGAAGACACTACAAAGAATCACATTATGGAGGAAAATGTTAACGTAAATATTTTTGCTTCCATTTTGGAGAGAAGGAGGCACACATATATCGTGAGACTGTATGGCTCTCCTTCATCGGACCACGTTGGATTTCCTGAATACGAAGCTATGGGCATGACAAATCTTCTCACCCAGAACACAAGGTGCCCTGAGCACGATCGTTTCCTTCTCCACCTTCTGTCTCCTCATTTAAGCACGCAAACACAAACCAGATTATTTCTTATACTTTTCTACTTCCTGCTCTTAGCACTGCCATGAGAAACTAGGTAGTGTACAATAAACAGTAGTTAACTGAATGATATACTTTATTATCGTACTATTGATCATATTCAGTGAATAGGTCTTCCATTTTTATGATCAAGCATATTAAATAGAGGCATCTTTTTTGCAGATCCTCCTCCTCTAGATACCTGTGGTTAAAGCAAAATGACATAAATATTTTCAAGTAAATTTTACAACCTAAGTGAGAGTTCTATGCCAGAAAGGCCAGAAAACAAGGAGTGTGAGTTGTTCCACGCATATTCAGAATAAGCTATCGTCTATTTCTGGTTCCAAAAGCAGGTGAAGCTAATCACATAATAATTCTGAATGGTAAAGACTGTATTTTGATTATACCAAACAGCTGATAGGAGATTATGCCGGAAAAAAATGAGAGGTCCTGATATGTTCACATCTGACTGGATGACCCAGTGAACTCCTTCACAGATAAAATCTGATCCAAATCAATAAGAGTATTTTACAATAAAAATAAAGGCAGCATTAAAATGTAAAATAAAACAGAAAAGATTAACTGATAAGCTCTTTCCAGATACGTGGCAGTAAATTTTAATGTCTTTGGGGAAAATTCTTCATTTATAAATCCATAAAATAGAACAGAAAATGTTATCAGTAATAACATTAATAAATTTCCTTTGCTTTCTTTCAACAACCTTTGGTAAGTAAAACACAATTATCTTTACAACACAAACTATGAGCATTTCTATATAATGTATCTATCTCACTGAAAAGATATGATGTTCCCACTCTTTACTAATACTAATCCTTCAACACAAATACTTACTTTCAAGAATAACTATAAAAATGTAATATTTGTGTTTTGTTATATATTAATTTTGTTATAGTTTGGTGATGAACCAATTTCAGGAAGGGAAAAGAGAGGGAGCCAAGATAAAGGAGAGAAGCCTCGAAAAAAATCACTGGAAGAGCTGAAAGCCCTCTAATAGAATTATCATCAAAACTAATTGCAAGGGCTTCCCTGGTGGTGCAGTGGTTGAGAGTCCGCCTGCCGATGCAGGGGACACGGGTTCGTGCCCCGGTCCGGGAAGAGCCCACATGCCGCGGAGCAGCTGGGCCCATGAGCCATGGCCACTGAGCCTGCGCGTCTGGAGCCTGTGCTCCGCAACAGGAGAGGAGGCCACAACAGTGAGAGGCCCGCGTACCACAAAAAACAAAACAAAACAAAAAACAAATTCCAAGTCACATAATATGGTTTTTAGAAAACTCCATTTTATATTGAATAACTATGATACTTTGTACTGAAATTTTCACAATTTTAATAAAAAGCTGTAGAATCTGAGTGTCTCTGTTCTTTCCACAAAGGTATATTTCTTTGCTTAAATTTTTTAAATTCACTTCCATTCCAAAAGAGCTCATAATCTAACCACGTTCAGAATAGGAACTATCTCTTTTGGGTTTCTGTTCACCCTATGAACACTACACAGTGCAGTCTAGCTGCAAGATAACTTAGGTGATAGGCGAGTTGAACAGCACAGTTCAACAGATAAAATCGCAACATGACCTAATTTCGTCTCCCACTGTCTCTTTAGAATTTAAACGGCATGTCAATTTCTTCCCTTGCTGTGGATGAAAAGTCAATCACGACATTTCTGATAACTCTCAGGTAATAAAAATGCCTATATTTTCTTTAAGTTGAAAAATATCTCAATCGGATACCTACAAAGCCAGTCACATGTCATTATTAAGGCTGCTATCATCACTCCACAGTCCAGCGATTTCACCTACCCCTAGACCAAGCCTACCACCTGGGAGGCAGATGAGTGGACTTCTCTCGTTCTAGCTCACCTCCTATCCTGTTTGTCAGGTCCTCATTCTGACCCTTCCAGAACTGGGTGGAAGATGGATGATCATAATTGCAGAGAGAGAAGAGGTAAGGGGAGCAAGCACATTCTTATTTAACTGGCATTGCCATAGCTGGTATCCTACTATTAATCTGGAAGATGTTTAAAAGCTTTTTCGTTTGGAGGGTGCCTATGGGGCTTTTTTGGAGACACCCTTATTGCTGGCGCTCCCCGATGCTGCCAGCTATATTTCTAATCTGGTTGTTTGTTTTACCTCTTTCCCAGCCCTGAGGAATCCATGGATCCAACAAGAACTTCTACCTGCTATGGTCTGTTCAGCACACCAGATAACCAAGTTGAATGATATTTAATATTATTTCACAGTCACATGCAGCCTGACATGAAGAATGCTGTAGTAGAAAGAATATGGGCTCTCATATCCAAAAGACCTGCACTTTTAATTCCAGACCCTTTTAGCTCCTGACAATTTTCCCTTAAAGAGATTAACCTCTCTGAGCCTCAGTTTCCTTGTCTATAAAATAATACACAAATGTTAATGTTCTTAATGAGAATTCTCTAGTCATGACTCATAGAAGGGCATTGATAATTGGAAAACCAATCAAGAGAATAAGGAAGAATGGTGTTCTGGTTATCTCCTGCTGCATAACTAACCACCTGTAAACTTAGTGACTTAAAAGAACAATTTATTATTTTCTTTCATGGCTCTGGAGGCTTGGCTGGGTGGTTTTCTAATGTGGTTATAGATGATGGCTGGGACTATAGTCATCTGAAGGCTTGACTGAGTTGGACATCCAAGATGGTGCACTCACCTGGCTTTCAGTTGGACTGGCAATAGGAGCACTTACACACAGACTCTCTATATGGCTTGGCATTCACAACATGGAGGCTGAGTTCCAAAAGGGAACATCCCAAAAGCCAACATTCTAAAAGGTCCAGGGCAATGGTGCACACCTTCACAGAACCTCAGACATTCCACAACATAACTTCTGCCACATTCTATTGGTCAAGAGATCACCAAGCCCAGACCAAATTAAAGGGGAGGGGAATTAGATTCCATTTCTTGAGATGAGGAACAGAATACTCACATCAGGACAGAAGGAATTTTTTTCAGACTATCTGCCAAAAATGGACAGAGGATAAAGTGGGAAGCCAAAGAAAGAGAAAAAAACCATACTCTAAGAGAGTTCCCTAAAATGAGGTACACAAACCCAGGCACATGAGGACAACACAACTTCTTCATTTTTTTACTTTTTTAACTTCTATTTTTTTTATAAAGGAAATAAAATATTAGTAGTCTGGTGCCTAAATGGTGCATACTCAAAACTTTTCATGAACAGAGATGGAGTCAAGGACGCATGTGTCCTCTGCTGCAGGAATGATAAAGTATAAGAATTAGCGACACAGTCTCTATTTAACATTCTTCACCATATAGAGAAGAAAATAAAAGAAATACTTTTTACAAGTAATTATAGAGGTGCATAATAGAAAATATTTTGAGACCACTGACAAAGGGTGGGCTGTTTTTGCCTAGAAATGATGAGGACTTCAGGTTTACTACAGGGGATTCATGTGTTCGTACGTACCTAGAAACAGAAAAATACTCGAATAGCTAGAGTGGATTTCTAGAATGCTACTGTCAGGTCATGATATCTGTTGACCTCATTCCACTGTTTTGGGGTGTGACTGAAAGATTCCAATCTAAGATTACAGAAGTGCCCAAGTGCCTATATTTTTACTGAGACAGTGATAGTCTTCCCTACTCGCTATAAGAAATGCCATGATAGATTATAGACAGCTGCAAATTATCTGATACTCCTCCCAGCAAGGGGTGAGGCCTATGTTCCCTCACCTTAAATCTCAGTGGGCTCTCTGACTAAGTGACCAATGGAATATAGCACGAGAGATATTGGGCCAGTTTCTAGACCCATGTCCTGATTTGCTGGCAGCTTCTATTTCCTGTCTTTTAGAATGCTTGCTCTGGGAATCCAGTGGCCATGCTGTTGAGGAAGCCCAAACAGCCCAAAACTGAGACCCATGTGGAAAGGAACTGAGAACCCCGGTCAACAGCCCCAGTTAAACTCCCAGCCAACAATCAGTACCAACTTGTGAGCCATGCGATGAGTCATCTTTGAAATGGATTTTGAAGCCCTATTTGAGCTACCCCAGTTGACTCCGCATAGAACAAAGACAAGCTCAGTCCAAACTGCATGTTTGTGAGCAAATTAAATGATTGTTGCTATTTTGGGGATGGCTCATTCCACCAAAACAGATAACCAGAACAATGTCCTAACCTTAGCTGTCCAAAGTGTAAGCTTACTTTAATACTGCCTTTGCTCCTCAATAAATGAAAGATAATGAGTTTCATCTAACATGAGAACCCACCATCTTATTTTATGACAAGTGATGCAACAGAACTCTGCTATAACATGACATTCTATCACATAGATAGGATTGTGTACTCTACACAATAACCTTCGTCCCTGAAAGTAACCCTACTGTCACACACGAGAAGCTGGTGTTCATAGTCAGGATGGATTAGCCTCAAGCCATCTCACCCTTTTGCCTGGATTCTCTATGTAATCAAAGACACATATTGGTCAGATTGCTGATCTGTGATTAAAGGGACAGTGTGTGGTCATGAAAGAGAATAAAACTTCAGATTCAGAAGGACCAAATTTGTTTCTTTGGGATTTTAACCAACCTAATCACAAGCCAAAAAAAACAGCAAAATATATTGTAAATTCCATAATATTGCTTACACTGTTTCATACAATAGCATTAAAATGAGATTCCATTGTAGTAAACCAAGAAATTCTAGAGGGAATATAGATAGTATTATTCCCTGACTTTATAATTAATAATGCATATACTTAGTCTATAGGAAACTGGGAGTAGCCAAGAAATCAATCTACATTGTTTGTGTATAAAACCACTAAGACCAAGAAAAGTCCTAGATTATCAACTTTGTTAGAAAAAACAAAAAACAGTAGTTTTATAATTATTAAAATGTATATATGTTATTTCCTAACAACAGGACTTTGACAGTCTCAGCTTGGATATAAAAAAATCTGTACAACAACTTACATGTTGGAGGAGGGCCAAGTGGAGAAAAAAAAAAAAAGTATCAACTTGAGATAAAACACACCATAAAAGGGAGGCAAGGACACATCTACCCTCAGCTTCATTAAAGCTGGAGAGCATCAGAACTGGCGATGTTAGTTTATCAAAGATGCCAGATGGGACCCTTACTAAGCGCTCAGTGAATGCCGTGGCTGCCCTTGGATCCTAGCGTGGCTGGCATACCACCGGTGAGAAAGAGCTTGTCAGGTTCCATTCCGGTTTAACCCAGTTTTCAGACTACTAACAGATGTATTCCATAATTTTTAACACGATATACAAGGAAATCTACATGTACAATCTGCCTGTGTGTCTGGGACTTTTCCTTTACCTTAACGCGTTACCTTTTGATGAACATTTAGCTCAGCAAATCTGATTTCTGTACACTAAGGAATTTTATAGTTCTAAAAGAGCTTTTAGATCCTCTGGCAGAGATTCATTCATCTTAGCAAAACAATAGCTGGCGGATATACACAGTCTACAGGAAATCAGGGTAACCACTTGCGTCATTTTTTTAGGTTAGCTACTCAGCAAACTCTGATTTGTCCTCTATGAAATGAAGATTTGTTTTCTTTTTTTTTTTTAAACATCTTTATTGGGGTATAATTGCTTTACAATGGTGTGTTAGTTTCTGCTTTATAACAAAGTGAATCAGTTATACATATGTTCCCATATCTCTTCCCTCTTGCGTCTCCCTCCCTCCCACCCTCCCTATCCCACCCATCCAGGCGGTCACAAAGCACCGAGCTGATCTCCCTGTGCTATGCGGCTGCTTCCCACTAGCTATCTATTTTACGTTTGGTAGTGTATATATGTCCATGCCACTCTCTCACTTTGTCACAGCTCACCCTTCCCCCTCCCCATATCCTCAAGTCCATTCTCTAGTAGGTTTGTGTCTTTATTCCTGTCTTACCCCTAGGTTCTTCATGACATTTTTTTTTTTCTTAAATTCCATATATATGTGTTAGCATACGGTATTTGTCTTTCTCTTTCTAACTTACTTCACTCTGTATGACAGACTCCAGGTCTATCCACCTCATTACAAATAGCTCAATTTCGTTTCTTTTTATGGCTGAGTAATATTCCATTGTAAGGATTTGTTTTCTTAAATAAAAGTACATGATTTCTTTTTATTTTATATTCTAAAAGTCAATAAACAAATCGTCAAATAAAATCTGGTCTCTACCAGCTTTCATATTTCACAGCTGAGCTATGCAGCTCACAACAATATTTTCCACTATAATATTTCTGCAAAAATAACCCTAAAACATATTAAACCAAGGAAAACAATACAGTTTATCTGGGGTCAGCGATCAGCACTCACACTAAAAGTTTTCTTACTCCAGAAAATGTTGATACACGGCCTTTAGTCAATAAGCTATGAATACTTAGGAAATGTCTTTTTTTTTTTTTTTTTTTTTTTTACCCGTTGCGGAGCACAGGCTCGGGACACGCAAGCCCAGCGGCCATGCCTCACGGGCCCAGCCGCTCCGCGGCACGCGGGATCCTGCCAGACCGGGACACGAACCCGTGTCCCCTGCATCGGCAGACGGACTCTCAACCACTGAGCCACCAGGGAAGCCCTAGGAGATGTCTTTTAAACAACTAATGAAATTACATTCCATTCTTTTGCTTAGAGATCAGCAGGAAATACACAAGTAAAATCAGATTCAAATTGACTCCTCTTCATATACCAATCAGCAGCTGGTTCTTCATTATCCAAGAATTTCCACATTATACCAGGATTTTGAGGGGCAGCCCTATAACATACAGTTCCATAAGGGCAGAAGCTGCCGTTTTCTTTCTCACCATTTTGCTTCTCCTGCACCTGGCACAGTTTTTGCCACACAGAATACACATATTAGTTGAATGAATACAGCAAGAGGCACTCCTCAAAGCCATTTTTCCTACCTTGTAGAATCAAATCTATATTCGATCACTCCTCTAACTTAAGGAATTATTCCTAGGAAGATGTTCTTAATATATTACATGAGTAAGTCAACACATTGGTTTACTGATAACAGCAACAGGTTCAGATATATTTGTTTAGCAGAGAAGATAGCTGGCACTGACCACCCTGTCTGAGATGGAGCTGCCACACACATGCCATGCCTATCACCCCCATATTTCTTGATCCTCTTTCTATGCTTTATCTTTGTAAGTTTTTATGAAAAATGTTTTATATTTTTCATGGCTTGATTGTCTGTCAACTCCTAACAGAATGTAAGTGCATGAGGGTACAGACTTTATTTCATTCTACCCTGTATTCCCAGTGTCCACCACAATGGCTGGCACACAGCACATCTCATTTCATTTGTTGGATGAGTGGATGGATGGATGGAACAAACAAGATTCAAGGATAACAGAAAATAAGAAACTGAGTGGGCTTCCACAGAAGAGCTTAGGAAATTAAAGATAATACATGGATGTTATGGGTTGAATCGTGTCCTCCCAAAAGAGATGTTCACGTCCTAATCACTTGTACCTGTGCAGGTAATCTTATTTGGGGATGGGGTATTTACAAATATAATCAAGTGAAGATGAGGTCATACTGGATTAGAGTGAGGCCTAATCCAATATGACTATTGTCCTTATAAAAAGGAAAGAAGAGACACTGATACACAAAGAGAGAAGACATCCAGGTAAAGACAGAGGCACTTGACTGGGTTATGCTGCCACATGCCAAGGCACACCTGGGGCCAAAAGCTGAAAAGGGCAAGGAAGTATCCTTCCCTAGAGACTTCAGAGGGAGCATGATCCTGCCAGTATCTTGATTTCTGATTTCTAGCCTAAAGAACTGTGAGAGAATAAATTTCTGTTTTTTTAAGGCCACAGTTTGCGGTGCGTTGTTACAGCAACCCTGAGAAACGAATACAACTGGGTATATTAAAGAGAAGTAGAAGACACTGAAGACAAACTTTGCCTACCTAAGACATTTGCCTTTATATTGAAGCAAAACTAATAAAATACGTACTAGGAGTTTTAAAAAGTCAATTCTGAGACCAAAGGGTAGGTTATTCTTTTTAGAAAATGAGTTATTTTTCTTGGTTTACCAACTTAATCTCTTAGTTAAAAAAATCTAATTTTTACTGTAAATGTTTGCCTCACAAATGCTTTATGTGGGGTTCCTAAGATCTTAATAGAAAGTCTGAAAGTTGAATTTATCAATGAGTCAATATTTTATTTCAGATGGCAAAATGTAACTTTTCAGACTGCAGATATATAATCATTGCTACTTTTATTATTTTGTTAATTTCACTACATTGCTATTATAAATATTTCAAAGAAGATACCCCTAATTTGGAGATACTTTATATTTCATTAAAATTATATTTCATTAAAATTCTTTTTAATTAAATCATTAAAAAGCTTTTCCCAGCCTAATATAGGGCTGGCCAAAATGTTCATTCGGGTTTTTCCATAACGTCTTACAGAAAAACCCGAACGAATTTTTGGCCAACCCAATAAATTCAAATATCATTTTGCAAACTACTTAGCTGGTAAAAATATTTGATCTCTACTTTCAATTTTTTTAGAAGCTAAAATATAAACTTAAACAGGTAAATCAGGAGGTGGTTAGCTTTATAAAAGATGATTCATTTTAGAATGGTAATCTCTGAGTGGTAAACTCCTCTGATGTATTTTAAATTATTCTATTTATAAAAATTTAATTTGCATTTTTCAGGAATATCACTATTGTATGTGGTAAGGTACAAACATGAAATGGACACATGTTCAAGCCAGTCGCTTAGCCCTTACCAGACCCATTACGCAGATGGAAGAGGTAACACGAGCTCATGAAGAGAAAATCAATACTGAATAAGAGACTAGAGAACCAGGCTTCTGGGCCCATTTAGCCCTAGCTGATGAGGTCCTTGAGTTTACTTTTATCATCAGCTTCTTCAAATCCATTGAGGGTGTTTGGAGAAATGAACTTTGTCAGTTAATAAAATCCCATATAATCTCATAGTTCCAAGATATTGCTAACAAAGGGGACACCGGAGTGTGCAAATTTTGCTTTACTTATATTTTTCACTGATGTTTCTAGTAGGAAAATGTTAACTTACCTTTGCATTCCATGTTCATGTTTTCCAAGTCCACACAAAAATCTGAATGCCTGATGGAATTTTGCCAGTAACATTAGCATGTCATGACATGAAAGTATCAGAGGTTAAGTTAGAGTTTGTAATTGACACTATGATCTTAGTAAGCCTAAAAGACAGAGGGGGAAAAGGTGGGAGACTGCAAAGGTGATACATAAATTTTGGCAACTGAGTTAATCAGATAGATGTGGCTTATTTCGTAGATTGTGCAGGATCCAGATAAGACGGTGTTTCATAAAAAGGAGATTCTGGGAAATAATAGTAAATTTGTATTTTGAGTGTACTGGGGTTTATAGAAAGGGCAATGGGGGATTTCTTTATGTAAGTTTTACTTTTCTTTTGGAAATTATACTAGATTTTTAAATAAATTTTCTTCTGAGAGCTATGAAAGCTCCCAATCTCTCTCAAATTTTGTTAATATTAGAATTATTCCACACGTCTCTTTAGTTATGCATGTGGAATATCTGTTAGTTTTTGGCTACTAAAGATATCTGTTAGTTTTTATCTTACTGTTAGTATATATACCAGGTGTTTATTGTTGCTGGCTGCTAGAGCGGGAATGTTTATTTGTTCTTTTTTGTTTCTTACAAAATTTAACATCTTAATTGTCTAATCCTCTACAAGCAAATATTTCACCCTTCTATGTTAATTATTCAATTTTAAAAGCTTGGGATTTGTAGAGTGAGGTTATGGTGTAACCCATGTAACCAAAATATTAATCAGAAAAGAAAAATACGTTGTATGAAAAGATGTCAAGTAAAGAAAAAATTCAGGAATTTAAACTAACAAAAACTATACTACTTCAAATGAATATGATACTTGTGGAAATTTTAAGTTGGTTTACCAACAATTGAATCAAAGAACTAGAAATATAATGGATGTGTGATTCAAATTCTTTCTTTTGCTAGACACAAACAACTTCCATTCAGATTAATATTTTTCCTCTGAATATAAGTAACATCTAAATAGAAGGTTAATTTAGTAAAGTATTGCAAGGAAGACAAGGTTATTTGCCTTACCGAAATAAAAGAAAATTAGCTTTGTATCACTGATTCCTTTGCTGTACAGCAGAAACTAACACAAAATTGTAAATCAACTATACTCCAATAAAAATTAATTAAAATAAAAGAATTAGTTTCAGCTGAGTCATAAAAATTTTGGTATAGTAATAACAAAGAAACTGCCAATAAAAATGATTTATCAACTGAATGAAAGGAAAGGAGACTTCATTATTAAATATTTTTAAGAAAAATCACACTCAGTTTTCCATTTAACTGGAACAAATTAGATAAAGTTTAGATTTTTAAAAGGATATGGAGGCAGAAATAGAGACACAGATGTAGAGAACAAATGTATGGATACCGGGGGGAAGGGAAGGAGTGGGAGGAATTGGGAGACTGGGATTGACACATACACACTATTGATACTATGTATAAAATAGATAACTAATGAGAACATACTGTACAGCACAGGGAACTCTACTTAATGCACTGTGGTGACCTGAATGGGAAGGCAGTCCAAAAAGGGGGGGATATATGTATATGTATGGCTGATTCATTTTGCTGTACAGTGGAAACACAACATTGTAAAGCAACTATACTCCAATAAAAATTAATTTTTTTAATTGTAATTTAAAAAAGGATATGGGACTTACATTTATAGTCAACTAATTTTTGCCATGGGTGCCAAGACGATTTAATAGAGAAATGACAGTCTTTTCAATAAATGGTGCTGGGACAACTGGATATCCACAAACAAAATAATGACATTGAACTTCTACCTCACACCATATACAAAACTTAACTCAAAATGGCTCATAGACTTAAATGTAAGAGCTAATAACTATAAAACTCTTAGAAGAAAAAAAAAAGAAGTGAATCTTCATGACCTTAGATTAGACAATTTTTTTAAAAATGATACCAAAAGCAAAAAAGACAAAAGAAAAAATAGATTAATTAGACATCATTAAAATGAAAAACCTGTGATTCAAAGAACATCATAAGAAAATGAAAAGACAACCCACAGAATGGGAGAAAATATTGCAAATCATGCATCTGATAAGAGACTTGTATCTAGAATAAAGAACTTGTAGAACTCAACAATAAAAAGACAATAAAGGTTTACCAAAAAAGACAATCCAATTTAAAAATGGGCAAAGAATTTAAATAGACATTTCTCCAAAGACATTATACAGATAACCAGTAAGTACATGAAAAGATGCTCACTACCAAAAGAATTCTGATTACTTTCAAGTAACATAATCACAGTTGATATGGAGTTCTCTCTTGTGCTTGGAAGCAGCCTTCCTTGCTATACTTTCCACCATGATTTTTTAAAAAGTAACATTTGGTATGGCTTGTACATAAAATAACTGTAACAATCAGTTCTATTTACATTTCTTTGAAATGAGACGTAAGATTTTCTTTGTTTGGCCACATTTTAAGGCTAATTCTGTTTGTTCCTTTGGCTATCTAACCGCTAATGTAATAGTTCTTTAAAACGTACAACTATAATAATATAATAACTAATATTTTTAAGCATTTAGACACACTTGAAAACTATTAAATCTCAAAAACAACCTTAAGAGAAAGATACAATTAATATCCTAATTTAGCAGATAGAAATACTGAAGCTTTGAAATGTATAATGCAGTGGGTCTCAAGGATGTCAGCTTGGTTATTGGTAGGATCTGACAAGCCAGAAATTTAATCATGTGAAAGTCACATGCAATCTGTCTACCTCCCCACAGACAGCAAGTGGTGGAGCCAGCTTTGTACTTAGGTGACCTGGCTCCAGAGCTTATGCCTTTATGCACTATTCTATGCTCATGTATTCTTTTTGGACATATGTGTTTTTCCCAAAGTTGGCTTACCCATATAGATAATTGACAGTTGTACCATAGATCAAGGAAAAGTTGTACAGTAAAATCATTTCTCAGTTGGCAATAATGATGAAAATGACACTCATCTTTAGGATAAATCCTGTAACATGGGTTATTCTGCTTGACAAGATGTGATTTGGAGGCTCCACAATACTTTGCAGATTAGGAGACATGATTTATTATTGTACTACAGTGGAAAGTGTTACTAAATACTAAAGTTCTGTAGAATCAATCGCTACTCTTTTTTTTTTTTTTTTGGCTATTGAACTAAACTTACACTTTATGGCAGCTAAATAAGAGAAGCCCCATGAAGTTTCTAAACTTTATCCAAACTCAGGACAATCCAGCCTCTGTCTAGATTTTGCCTCCACTCATTTCAGATTTTGATATAATTTGTCATTCTGCCATGTCCTTGTTCAAATTATGCAGTCTGTATTCTCTCAGCTCTTAGGCCAGAAACCACATAAGTCTCCTAACTTTGGGAAAATGCTGGGTACATATTCTTACCCATTGAAATGTTTTTGAACTTTTATTGGTTTGAACCTAATATATATATATATATATATATATATCATTAATTTTCATCTTCTTCGCTTCAAAAAAATTACCCTTTAAACACATATTCTGAATATATAAGCCCTGGATTCATCTGGCAAAAATGACCAAAATTTTTTTAAACTGACCAAATTAGTAGCATTTTCATGGGAGTTTTTGATCTACTGAGATTATACTGATCTCTACAATTTAAATCTAAAAATAGATTTGATTTAAGACCAAAGTGATCATCCAAAAAAAAAAAAGTAAGAAAGAAACATTTTTAAAAAAATAAGACCAAAGTGATCATTCTTCCTCCTTTATAACATCCTTCACCAAAAAGGTTCCCACCAAATACACTGTTTCCCACTTCTCAGAAGCCTATATTTTGAGGTAGTTTCTATCAATGGTCACAAAAAGAATGAGGTTTTGTTTTCTGGGGTTTTAAGGTACAAGAAAGACTGAGAACAAATAATTTAAGTCTTCTAATTACCAGGTTTTAACCTCAATCACCATTCCATATTACCTGCCTCTTCCTCCTATTCTCCTTCCCTCCACCCTTAACCTCCCACAACATCACTCTCTGTGCCATCCCCACAAAAAGGAAACATAAACCTGGGTGTGAGGTTTTAGTTACTCTTTTTACCTCTCCTATGCCATGCCTTTATTTTCACCAATTCCTGTCTATCATTCTCAATGAGCTTGAGAGAATCCTTGTACATCTTAGTATAAGCAGCCACCCATGACTTTGGAGAGTTTACTTTAGTTTAGCTTAGCCTGAAGGAAAAGGCTAATACTTCCTTGAGGTCTAAGCTATAGTTATAAATTTAGTTTGTTCTTGAGATCATCTTCCATATAACATTATAAAATTACAAAATATCAATTTACCTTCCAATAAATCAACTTCTTTTGATACCCTGTTTTGAAAAAGTCATATTAGAATAAAAATGGTGAATGTTAATTGTTTCTATACTGTTATAATCTCCTGAAAAACAAGTCATGCTTATTTGTATCTGTGCTCATTAATGCAATGGAAAATCTGTATCTATTAGTTTTCTAACTAGAAAGCAGGATAGAAAGTGCCATATGTCATTTGTAGACTTAGTTCTAATCTAATAAAGGCAATAGACCCATATCATGGCCATCAATTGTTCTGAGTTCTCAATCAATTGAGTCTTTGTATATTCTATAAGGGAAAAATTCATCAAAATCATACTATGAGAAAATCTCTGTTTTCTGGAAGCCATTTAGTATGATGTCAGTGACTTGAACTGTAGTTCTTTTATTGGTTCATTATATTTTATTATTAAGATTAACTGATTTTGCTCTTCAGTGAACCCATATGTCTGAACCTGAAAACTCCTTGAGATTAAGCAGTCATCTAGTTCACTTTAGGTACTTGTGGTTTTTCTCAACTCATGAGATACTCAGAAGTAACTCTACATCACAGATTTTTATGAACAAAAGCATCTCAAACCGGACACAAAGACTACAGAAAAGGTTTTTCACCAAGCACCCTGTGGTTACTCCAATGAAATGCAGAGAATTTTAATGTTATTTTTTAATGCAGATTTGAATATTGAATACATTGTACCATGTTTCAAGTATGGTAATAATAATTTTAATATCATATACTATCATACACTGCCTATAATGAGTAGAATTTTTTTCATAAGTACATAGAAATGTGTTTTGCTATAAAGATCAAATCAAACCTAACAGGAATAACATCACTAAGATTATAATAATAGAAAAAAATTCAAAAGTACATTATTAAAATCTAAACTTTGGAAACTAAATTCAAATTCCTTTAAGCACATGGAAACAATTTTCTTTCTTTTTAGTAACCAAACACAATATGATTTATTTCCAGTAATATCATTATTTCAGTTTTCAGTGTCACATTAATTTAGGAGGTTGCTACATTTATGATTCTTCTGAAAAAATATAGAATAGACAAATATCTTACTAGAATGTGTGAATATTTTTCCAGAAAATTTTATGGCTGAAATATAGAACCAAGACTTAGCAATGTGCAAATTGAATGTGAGGGTAGGTCTTTAGAGCCAAAATTCCTAGGAAACAAGAGTTTCCCAGCCTAGCATAGTGTCTTGTCCATATCAAGGACTAAATAATTTGGGGTGAATGACTGATAAAACCCTATAGGGGAAAAAACCCATATTATCTTTTGTGTGAATATATTTTTAGTGAAAACTGAGGTAGTTTTAAAATTTTTCGAGTTTGCCTAATCTCCATTAAATCAGAGTAGAATGAAAATTGATGCGAATTTCTCTGATGAGTTCTGAAAGCATCAACCCAACTTTTAAAATCAATACCTTTTAAAAAAAAAACTTAAGTATTAAATCTCCCTTAAGGAGACATTCAAGATGGCAGAGGAGTAAGACGTGGAGATCACCTTCCTCCCCACAACTACATCAAAGACACATCTACGTGTGAAACAACTCCTCCAGAACACCTACTGAACGCTGGCAGAAGACCTCAGACCTCCCAAAAGGCAAGAAAAGCAAGAGACCATTGTTTCAGGGTGGCACGAGGAGAGGGGATTCAGAATACCACCTAAACGAGCTCCAGAAACGGGCACGAGCCATGGCTATCAGTGCAGACACCAGAGACAGGCATGAAACGCTAAGGCTGCTGCTGTAGCCACCAAGAAGCCTGTGTGCAAGCACAGGTCACCCGCCACACCTCACCTCCCGGGAGCCTGTGCAGCCCGCCATTGCCAGGGTCCTGTGATCCAGAGACAACTTCCCCGGGAGAACACACGGTGCTCCTCAGGCTGGTGCAACGTCACGTCGGCCTCTGCCGCAGCAGGCTCACCCCACATACCAAACTCCTCCCTCCCCCCAGCCTGAGTGAGACAGAGCCCCCCAATCAGCTGCTCCTTTAACCCCGTCCTGTCTGAGCGAAGAACAGACGCCCTCAGGTGACCTACACGCAGAGGCGGGGCCAAATCCAAAGCTGAAACCCGGGGGCTGTGTGAAGAAAGAAGAGAAAGGGAAATCTCTCCCAGCAGCCTCAGGAGCAGCGGGTTAAATCTCCACAATCACCTTGATGTACCCTGCATCTCTGGAATACCTGAACAGAAAACGAATCATCCCAAAACTGAGGCGGTGGACTTTGGGAGCAACTGTAGACTTGTGGTTTGCTTTCTGCATCTAATTTGTTTCTGGTTTTATGTTTATCTTAGTTTAGTATCTAGAGTTTATTATCATTGGTAGATTTGTTTATTGATTTGGTTGCTCTCTTCCTTTTTTTTCTATATATACATTGTTTTTCCTTTTTCTCTTTTTGTGACTGTATATGTGTATGCTTCTTTGTGTGATTTTGTCTGTATAGCTTTCTGTTTACTGTTTGTCCTCGGGTTCTGTCAGTCCGTTTCTTTTTTTTAGTATAGCTTTTAGTGCTTGTTATCATTGGGGGATTTGTTTCTTGGTTTGGTTGGTCTATTCGTTCATTCTTTTCTTTTTTTATCACTTTTTAATTTTTAATAATTTTCTTATTTTAATAACTATTTTATTTTATTTCTCTATTTCTTTCATTTTTTCTCCCTTTTCTTCTGAGCTTTGTGGCTCACAGGGTCTTGGTGCTCCGGCCGGATGTCAGGCATGTGCCTCTGAGGTAGGAGAGCCGAGTTCAGGGCACTGGTCCACCAGAGACCTCCCAACTCCACATAATATCAAAAGGCAAAAGCTCTCACAGAGATCTCTATCTCAACGCCAAGACACAGCTGCAGTAAACAACCAGCAAGCTACAGTGCTGCACACCCTGTGCCAAACAACTAGCAAGACAGGAACACAACCCCACCCATTAGAAGAGAGGCTACCCAAAATCATAATAAGGTCACAGACATCCCAAAACACACCACCGGATGCGGTCCTGCCCACCAGAAAGACAAGATCCAGCCTCATCCACCAGAACACAGGCACGAGTCCCCTCCCCCAGGAAGCCTATACAACCCACTGAACCAACCTTAGCCACTGGGGTCAGACACCAAAAATAACGGGAACTACGAACCTGCAGCCTGCGAAAAGGAGACCCCAAACACAGTAAGTTAAGAAAAATGAGAAGACAGAGAAACACATATCAGATGAAGCAGCAAGGTAAAAACCCCAGACCAAACAAAAGAAGAGGAAATAGGCAGTCTACCTGAAAAAAAATCAGAGTAATGATAGTAAAGATGATCCAAAATCTTGGATATAGAATGGAGAAAATACAAGAAACGTTTAACAATACCTAGAAGAACTAAAGAGCAAACAAACAATGATAAACCACACAATAAATGAAATTTAAAATTCTTTAGAGGGAATCAATGGCAGAATAACTGAGGCAAAAGAACGGATAAGTGACCTGGAAGATAAAATAGTGGAAATAACTACCACAGAGCAGAATAAAGAAAAAACAATGAAAAGACTTGAGGACAGTCTTAGAGACCTCTGGGACAACATTAAACACACCAACATTCGAATTACAGGGGTCCCAGAAGAAGAAGAGAAAAAGAAAGGGACTGAGAAAATATCTGAAGAGATTATAGTTGAAAACCTCCCTAATATGGGAAAGGAAATAGTCAGTCAAGTCCAGGAAGCACAGAGAGTCCCATACAGGATAAATCCAAGGAAAAACATGCCAAGACACATATTAATCAAACTATGAAAAATTAAATACAGAGAAAAAATATTAAAAGCTGCAAGGGAAAAACAACAAGTAACATACAAGGGATCCCCATAAGGTTAACAGCTGATCTTTCAGCAGAAACTCTGCAAGCCAGAAGGGAGTGGCAAGACATACTTAAAGTGATGAAAGGGAAAAACCTACAACCAAGATTACTCTACCCAGCAAGGATCTCATTCAGATCCGATGGAGAAATTAAATCCTTTACAGCAAGCAAAAGCTAAGAGGATTCAACACCACCAAACCAGCTTTACAACAAATGCTAAAGAAACTTCTCGAGGTAGGAAACACAAGAGAAGGAAAAGACCTACGATAACAAATCCAAATCAATTAAGAAAATGGTAATAGGAACTTACATATCGATAACTACCCTAAATGTAAACAGATTACATGCTCCAACCAAAAGACACAGACTGGCTGAATGGATACAAAAACAGGACCCATATATATGCTTTCTACAAGAGACCCACTTCAGACCTAGGGACACATACAGTCTGAAAGTGAGAGGATGGAAAAAGACAGTCCGTGCAAATGGAAACCAAAAGAAAGCTGGAGTAGCAATTCTCATATCAGACAAAATAGACTTTAAAATAAAGACCATTACAAGAGACAAAGAAGGACACTATATAATGATCAAGGGATCAATCCAAGAAGAAGATATAACAATTGTAAATATTTACGCACTCAACATAGGAGCACCTCAATACATAAGGCAAAAGCTAACAGCCATAAAAGGGGAAATCGACAGTAACACAATCAGAGCAGGGGACTTTAACACCCCACTTTCTCCAATGGACAGATCATCCAAAATGCAAATAAATAAGGAAACACAAGCTTTAAATGACACATTAAACAAGATGTACTTAATTGATAGTTACAGGGGATTTGTTTCTTGGTTTGGTTGGTCTATTCTTTCATTCTTTTCTTTTTTTATCACTTTTTAATACTTTTTTTATTTTAATAACTATTTTATTTTATTTCTCTATTTCTTTCATTTTTTCTCCCTTTTCTTCTGAGCTTTGTGGCTCACAGGGTCTTGGACATTCTACACAAAAACAACAGAATACACTTTCTTCTCAAGTGCTCATGGAACATTCTCTAGGATAGATCATATCTTGGGTCACAAATCAAGCCTTGGTAAATTTAAGAAAACTGAAATCATATCAAGTATCTTTTCTGACCACAACGCTATGAGACTAGATATCAATTACAGGAAAATATCTGTAACAACACAAACACATGGAGGCTAAACGATACAATACTAAATAACCAAGAGATCACTGAAGAAATCAAAGAGGAAATCAAAAAATACCTAGAAACAAATGACAAAACACAACAACCAAAAACCTATGGGATGCAGCAAAAGCAGTTCTAAGAAGGAAGTTTATAGCAATACAATCCTACTTCAAGAAGCGTCTTAAATAAACAACCTAAACTTACACCTAAAGCAATTAGAGAAAGAAGAAGAAAAATGCCCTAAAGTTAGCAGAAGGAAAGAAATCATAAAGCTCAGATCAGAAATAAAAGAAATGAAGGAAACAATAGCAAAGATCAATAAAACTAAAAGCTGGTTCTTTGAGAAGATAAACAAATTGATAAACCATTAGCCAGACTCATCAGGAAAAAAAGGGAGACGATTCAAACTAATAGAATTCAAAATGAAAAAAGAGAAGTAACAACTAACACTGAATAAATACAAAGGATCATGAGAGATTACTACAAGCAACTATATACCAAAAAAATGGACAACTTGGAAGAAATGGCCAAACTCTTAGAAAAGCACAACCTCTGGGACTGAACCAGAAATAAATAGAAAATATAAACAGACCAATCACAAGCATTGAAATTGAGATTGTGATTAAAAATCTTCCAACAAATAAAAGCCCAGTACCAGATGGCTTCACAGGTGAATTCTATCAAACATTTAGAGAAGAGCTAACACCTATCCTTCTCAAACTCTTCCAAACTATAGCAGAGGGAGGAACACTCCCAAACTCATTCTACAAGGCCACCATCACCCTGATACCAAAAGCAGACAAAGATGTCACAAAGAAAGAAAACTACAGGCCAATATCACTGATGAACACAGATGTAAAAATCCTCAACAAAATACTAGCAAACAGAATCCAACAGCACATTAAAAGGATCATACACCATGATCAAGTGGGGTTTATTCCAGAAATGCAAGGATTCTTCAATATCTGCAAATCAATCAGTGTGATACACCATATTAACAAATTGAAGGAGAAAAACCATATGGTCATCTCAAGAGATGCAGAAAAAGCTTTCGAAAAATTCAACACCTATTTATGATAAAAAAAAAAAAAAAACCTCCAGAAAGTAGGCACAGAGGGAATGTACCTCAACATAATAAAGGCCATATATGAGAAACCCACAGCCAACATCATTCTCAATGGTGAAAAGCTGAAACCATTTCCTCTAAGATCAGGAACAAGACAAGGTTGCCCACTCTCACCACTCTTATTCAACATAGTTTTGGAAGTTTTAGCCACAGCAATCAGAGAAGAAAAAGAAATAAGAGGAATCCAAATCGGAAAAGAAGTAACACTGTCACTGTTTGCAGATGACAGGATACTATACATAGAGAATCCTAAAGATGCTACTAGAAAACTACTAGAGATAATCAGTGAATTTGGTAAAGTAGCAGGATACAAAATTAATGCACAGAAATCTCTGGCATTCCTATACACTAATGATGAAAACACTGAAAGAGAAATTAAGGAAACACTCCCATTTACTATTGCAACAAAAAGAATAAAATACCTAGGAATAAATCTTCCTAAGGAGACAAAAGACCCGTATGCAGAAAACTATAGAACACTGAGGAAAGAAATTAAAGATGATACAAACAGCTGAACAGATATACCACGTGGTTGGATTGGAAGAATCAACATTGTGAAAATGACTACACTACCCAAAGCAATCTACAGATTCAATGCAATCCCTATCAAACTACCAATGGCATTTTTCACACAAATAGAATTTAAAAATTCACAATTTGTATGGAAACAAAAAAGACCCTGAATAGCCAAAGCAATCTTGTGAAAGAAAAACGGAGCTGGAGGAATCAGGCTCCCAGACTTCAGACTATACTACAAAGCTACAGTAATCAAGACAGTATGGTACTGGCACAAAACCAGAAATATAGATCAATGGAGAAGGATAGAAAGCCCAGAGATAAACCCACGCACCTATGGTCAATTTATCTTTGACAAAGGAGGCAAGAATATACAATGGAGGAGAGACAGCCTCTTCAATAAGTGGTGCAGGGAGAAATGAACAGCCACATGTAAAAGAATGAAATTAGAACACTCCCTAACACCATATGCAAAAATAAACTCAAAATGGATTAAAGACATAAATGTAAGGCCAGACACTATCAAACTCTTAGAGGAAAACATAGGCAGAACACTATCACATAAATCACAGCAAGATCCTTTTGACCCACCTCCTAGAAAAATGGAAATAAAAACAAATGGGACCTAATGAAACGTAAAAGCTTCTGCACAGCAAAGGAAACCATAAACAAGATGAAAATCAACCCTCAGAATGGGAGAAAATATTTGCAAATGAAGCAACAAAGGATTAATCTCCAAAATTTACAAGCAGCTCATGCAGCTCAATATCAAACAAACAAACAACCCAATCCAAAAATGGGCAGAAGGCCTAAATAGACATTTCTCCAAAGAAGATATACAGATTGCCAACAAACACATGAAAGGATGCTCAACATCACTAAGCATTAGAGAAATGCAAATCAAAACTACAATGTGGTATCACCTCACACCAGTCAGAATGGCCATCATCAAAACATCTACAAACACTAAATTCTGAAGAGGGTGTGGAGAAAAGGGAACCCTCTAGCACTGTTGGTGGGAATGTAAATTGATACAGCCATTATGGAGAACAGTATGGAGGTTCCTTAATAAACTACAAATAGAACTACCATACGACCCAGCAATCCCACTGCTGGGCACATACCCTGAGAAAACCATAATTCAAAGAGTCATGTACCACAACGTTCACTGCAGCTCTATTTACAATAACCAGGACATGGAAGCAACCTAAGTGTCCATCAACAGATGAATGGATAAAGAAGATGCAGCACATATATACAATGGAATATTACTCAGCCATAAAAAGGAACGATAGTGAGTTATTTGTAGTGAGGTGGATGGACTTAGAGTATGTCATACAGAGTGAAGTAAGTCAGAAAAGAAAAACAAATACCGTAAGCTAACACATATATATGGAATCCTAAAAAAAAAAAGTGGTTCTGAAGAACCTAGGGGAAGTACAGGAATAAAGACGCAGACATAGAGGATGGACTTGAGGACACGGGGAGGGGGAAGGGTAAGCTGGGACGAAGTGAGAGAGTGGCATGGACGTATATACACTACCAAATGCAAAATAGATAGCTAGTGGAAAGCAGCCACATAGCACAGGGATATCGGCTTGGTGCTTTGTGACCACCTAGAGGGGTGGGATAGGGAGGGTGGGAGGGAGATGCAAGAGGGAGGAGGTATGGGGATATATGTAAATGTATAGCTGATGCACTTTGTTATAAAGCAGAGACTAACACGCCATTGTAAAGCAATTATACTCCAATAAAGATGTTAAAAAAAATCTCCCTTAAAATAATTTTATACAATCTTTTAGAATTACACACACACACAAGAAAGGTCTGGTATTCAACTAAAAGGAAAACCTACACTTGAAAACATGACAAAAATTGATAGCACATTTTCTTCTCTTACTCTTTTCAATGAACTAGAAAGTGGACTCCTTACAACCATACCAAAATTAAAACCTACTTGTGTCTTTAGACGCCACAGTCACATTCCTCTAGGGATCATAGCAAATTACTAAACTTGTTTCAAATAGCAATGGACGAAATCTCAGCTAATGTTTTCCAGAATTTGCAGAAATATATCTGAACCCAACAGGCTTCTGCTGTCCTTAAAACACATTACATAAGTGCTTCATTTTTCATACCCCAAAACATACATTCATTCCTGTTATAACAAGAATGTGGGGTTAAAAGGCAATTGAGACATAAATATGAAATAACTCTCTTTAAAACTTCTATTATTTTAAGCAATATTGTTTTTGAATATCAGATTGAGGGTACTGCAATGCTGTTAACAGTTTGGAGACCCAACCCATACCTTCTGTATAAAGGGCTCTGCACCAGTGTTGCTACACACCTGCCTGTTGTGGCCTTCCTTTCACTGATCACCTACATGTATGGGCTCATGATCATATCTGAAATGTAAAGACTTTATTATTCAATAACTATATCTTAATACCCCTTTTATGTCAGTCTTCTTCAGTGGTATAAATTTTAAGGATTTTGTATGTCAAAAAAAAAAAAGAAACCCTCATAAGGGCACAGTCATGGGCCAATGTTGCTGCTGTTATAACCCCTGAAAGAGGTGGTAGGGGGATAAAGTGGGTGCAAATGTCAGCATGCAGACATAAAAGCGTCAAGAGAAACTTAAAAAATCTAAAAATAAAACGAGCTATAAATTATGTTTTCAAAATTATACTTATTACCATGGTTTATAATTCAAGCATAGTGTTCCAAACAAGTTTTTATTCTTTAACCTCAATTCTAATACTTCTCAACATTTGAAACAATTATATTTTTTAAAAGCTGATTTTCGGAGAAACTTGATAAACTGAACTCTATAAGCTTTGGGCCTATACTAAGTACTTATAAGAATTAATTTCTTGGGACTTCCCTGGTGGCACAAAGAGCAGTGGTTAAGAATCTGCCTACCAATGCAGGGGACATGGGTTCAAGCCTCGGTCTGGGAAGATCCCACATGCAGAGGAGCAACTAAGCCCCTGTACCACAAGTTCTGAGCCTGCACCCTAGAGCCCATGAGCCACAACTACTGAAGCCCGCACCAGAGCCCGTGCTCCACAACAAGGGAAGCCACCGCAATGAGAAGCCCACGCACCACAACGAAGAGTAGCCCCCGCTCTCTGCAACTAGAGAAAGCCCACCTGCAGCAGTGAAGACCCAACACAGCCAAAAAATAAATAAAATTTATTAAAAACAGAATTTATGTCCCAATAATTAATATTAAGCTATCTAATAATTTAATAATTACTACACAGATAAACACCTTAATATGTTAACTTATAAATTCCATCTCCCTTTAGATTAATGCTAAATGTAGAATTTAGAAGCTTTACTTCACACACCTAGTCAACTATTGCCTCAGTAACCCAAGAGAGTTTTAAAAGGTCATACTGTCTTCACAGCTATAAACCAGACATGTTCCCAAAGGAGGCTGTCAGTCCTGGGCTCAGGATGAAGTGAATCTACATTGCTGAATGGAAAAGCTGCACTCACTGTCGCTTTCCGTTTTTTGTTTCGCAGTGTTCTAAATAACTCCCTAAACAGAGTCTCTATAAATCCACTTTATTGTTCAATAACTCTGTCTTGGATACAACTGGAAAGAAATGTGATTAGTTTCATTAATTAAATAAAGATCATTAGCACTAATAAACTAATTAAAAAATGAACGGTTGCATGTATATGAGCATGTAGGTACAAACATGTTGTATTCAGAGGACTAAATGGTACCACAGAAGCTGGTCCTATTGTCTTCAGTTGATATTACACATAAACCAACTCAAACAGACCAAGGATTGATTCTTGGAGTGATATTTCTGTATCTTAACGATGCTTTAAGTCCATACATGATCAGGAAATGCTTCTTTATTTCCAGCCTCAATCTCCTTATGCTGTAATTTTTTATTTTATGATATCTATAGAAATAAAAATGTAAATGTTATGTTGTTATAGATATTTGCATCTTTCTAATCTGTATCAGCCTATTAATCAGGTCACCATAGCAGACCTTACCCCAAAATAAACATTACTACTCTAATACATCAACCGCAACCAAGCAGGCCTCAATCTTATTCTTAAATTTTCCCTTAGAAATTTGGGGTGCATTTTTATATGAAAACATTGGCATTATTATTACAAGTTCACCAACAAAACTGCACTAATGATGATTCTGTGTCCTAAATACTGACTTTAAAACCCTAAGTCCCCAAAGTTTAGGAGTGGGGGGAATTGGCTGGTGAGAGTTAGTGGCACCCAAAACCAAGTCAGAAAAGAGTTCTGAGAGAAAAGGAGTGGGGCTCATCTCTCCCATCCCCACCTTGATCTTAATTAATAGGGAAATTAAATTGTATCTTTATTTGGGTAAAGATGATGATTCTCTTCCTATAACACTGTAAGCTCCTAGTAGACTCAAAACTCCATGGAACTCAGGAAACTGTGTCTTATCTACCGTGTTTACTAGTTAAGTCTTATTCATCAGTCCATTGCTTAACAAAATGTATTATATCTAGTAGGGTCTCAGTAAAGGTATTAAATGATGATGCCCTCCACATTTATTACTAATGTCTGTTACAGCCAGGCATAGCATACACACTAGTCTGTGACTAGTGCTGAATATAAGATGTTTATATCAATAAGGATATATGAGTACCTAACTAGGAAGTACACCTATATCTACCAATTTTGAAATATACATCTCAGAATTTATATCATCCTCTTCCTTAAGGCATTATATTGATATTTATTTCATTTTTCTAAACATATTCTGAACTCCTGTTTTGGAATTTTTAATATCCTCAGTGTTTTCTTATCCTTTAAGAAAGGTCACAGTTATTCTGAGACAGGTCTTGTGATAACAGTGATGAACCTGATGGATAATATCAGTTGTATTTAAAAAGAAAGGAGGAGGAGGAGAAAAAAGTGATCAGACTTTTTTTTAGAATCAATCAGGTTCTAAAACTCTGAAATATCCAAAAAAAAATAAAAAAGAAAACTCATTGGAATTGCCCACTAAAATATGTGGGGAAAACATGTGTGGAAGGACATGTGGGAGACCTATATATGGAGGTCCCTTGAGTGACTGCACTGAAAGTAACAAGACTTTATACTTCTAAGTTTGACATATAGATTTAAATAATAGTCACCTTAATTTAACATATCACCTTAGAGTTTATCTGTATTTTCACATATTAGGTTTACTTAATTTCGGCTATATCCGTACTCCTTAGAGATTTAAAAAAAGCCAAATCTATTTTAGGCAAAGAATGTAAATTACTTGACTAAATAAAATATAATAGAAACTGTGGCTTTCTACCAAGTCAGTAGAAGAGTGATTCTCTCAAACTGTAGTGTACCCAGCATGTTTGTTAAAAAATACAGATACAGGGCTTCCCTGGTGGCGCAGTGGTTGAGAGTCCGCCTGCCGGTCCGGGGGACGCGGGTTCATGCCCCGGTCCGGGAGGATCCCACGTGCTGCGGAGCGGCCGGGCCCGTGAGCCATGGCCGCTGGGCCTGCGTGTCCGGAGCCTGTGCTCCGCAACGGGAGGGGCCATGGCGGTGAGAGGCCCGTGTACCCCAAAAAACAAAAAAGTACAGATACATGGGCAATACTCCCAGAAAATCTGATTTAATCAATCTTGAGTGGGTCCCTGAGGAACCTGCAAACGTCTTAATCCCTCAGCTGATCATGGTGCAGGTGACCCTGGAACCAGACTTTGAGGAACACAGCAATCAGATCTCAGGAAGGTTACATGCTCCAATAATATGACCGTATCAGTAGGTGTCTGACAACTGTTTCTAAAATAATCCACAAAGAACTGTTAAAAGATAAGCTAAGGCATATTAAAATTTTTAAGAGTTTATTTGAGCAAAACTCGATTCCAATTGAACCAAACTGGAAGTGGTTAGGAACGTTCCACCCACAGGAGCTCGGGAGAGACTTACAGAGAAAAGGAAGAAATAAAGAAAGGAAGTTATTGACTGACTACAGCTTAAAGCCTAGTTAGCTGTTTGTGATGGGCTGTCCTTACATTTCAATTCCATAACCTTGAGGCATTTATGGGCTTAGATTTTGGGTTGTTTTCATAGGCTGCCCACGGCATCAGAGACACCTTGTTTTAATTAATTTAACAGAACTATTTGCAGTAAAATAAATGTTAAATATTAACTTGTCCACAGAAAAACAGCAGAGATTTATGAAAAGCACCATTCAATCCCTACATAACATACTAAACTAATAGGCTCAATATTAATCAAGCCTCATCTCGTATCAATCCAAAGGGAAGATCTCAAGATGTCTCTCCTTTCTTAGGCCCTCAGAGTGAATTCTACCAAGGCTTTTCCTATAATGTGAAAAGTTGCTATAGCATTCTAAAGATCCCTTTCTTACCCAGATACCAAAAATGGTAGGACCATCATCCCTTTATGTGCAGGGTCCACTAAAGTTTGCTGCATTGGAATAATTCAGTAGTTGAATAAGTTGTAAGGAAGACGTTTTCTATCTCTCTGTTTATGAACAGCCTATCTTGGGGTGACTTGCATCATTCTTTACACAAAATCTCTTTTAAAAGCCCAACTGCATAACTAACTAAAATGTCATTTTTGTACAATTATACAATAATTTACAGCATAGATCTAAAGAAGTAGTAAAATTTGGAAGTGAGAATGAACAAAATTGTACAAGAATAATACTACTATCTTAAGAGAAATCCCAGGAGAAGCATCTGACAAAAACATAAAATAGCTTTAAGTTGTGGGGTTGCCCCCCTCCCCTAAGAAAAACTGATTTCAAAATAGCTACCTTTGAAAATTTTTCCTAATAATTTTGGAGGCATTTTGTTGTGACTCTAAATATAATCTACTCTTGTTATTTACACTAGTTAAGTTTTATACAGTCAGCACAAATGTTAAATTAGCAAATTCTGAACCATTGCTCTTAATGGAAATATAGGGTTAGGTTCCTGTGAGCCTTTGATTCACATCATGTTAGTCAACTGCTCAATATATAACCTTGTTTTATGAGTGCTTCTATTTAAAGATACCTTATTTAATAGATTTTTTTGATTCATTAATGTTGAACACATGGGCAACACCACTAGCACCAAAGACTAAATAAAGCTTGTCTAACACATAATTTGTCCATAAGGTACATCATAGCCTTCTTGTGCTTGGGAACACTAAACAGCACTTCAGCACTATACCTGGAAGCCATATTAAACAGTGAAAACAACCAACAAAAAAACACACACAAACATGTGGCACTACATAGACTGCAAAAGAAAACTTGTTTGCTGTTTGAGAGCTGAACCAAGAAAGCCAACCATTGCCTTGTTGCACTTCAGTTGGAAAAGTGAGCTTTGGGTGACTCAAATTTTTCATCACTCTGTGCACGTCCACGAGTAACTGCAAAAGTGCCACAGGTATTGATTTGGGGGTTACAAATAAATTTTTGCAAGTAGGTGAATTGTAAATATGGAATCTATGAATAATAAGGATCTACTGTACTTTCACTAAAGGTGAAAGTCCTTATCTTAAGTTTGATATGTACACACACAGCAATATTTCTAAAGTCCTTTGTCAGTGATATAATATAGTAACAAAATATATTATTGTACCATAAGTGGTGTTGTTTGTAACATTTTCAATGATTTTTCTTTCCTGCCTCAGGACAATCAACAGTTGTGGCATTTAATTAAAAGTTTCTAAAACAGTCTTAATTACAAGTGTGTTTAACATTGTTTAAGGACCCAGAAGATGCCATAAAGTTTACCAAGGGTATGTTAATAACCACAGACAGGCTGTTTAAACTGTCAGAAAGGGGAGCATCTTTGCCAATCAAAAGGTTCTATTTCAAAAGCACTTAAAAAAAATTTTAAAGATGGAAAGTACATTCAAGCAGATTACTTAAATCAGTGGCACAGAGAAGAAATGGAGGTTAGGTGACATAGAAACAGAAATACATTTCTACTACCAAAAATATAAACTCAAAACTTTTGTTAAAAATTAAAAGCTAGTAAAATTATTCATGGTCAGTGAGAGCTACTCGATATAACAACTGCTGTTATTGGGTTGGCCAAAATGTTTGTTCTTTCAGGTTTCCCATAACATCTTAACAGAAAACCCGAACAAACTTTTTGGCCAACCCAATACATATGGATTACATCTTCAAAAACTACTGAATACTCATAGTCAAGACCCATGTTATGTAACAAACTAATCTACACATCTTAGAATTCTGCAAGTTAGAAGTTTCAAGATATAGCTATTATTTCATTCAACTTCCTCACTTTACATGTAAGACTTTAGTAACTACCAGTTCGGCTTAAGCCAATCTCAAGCTGCACCACATTCTTGTTTGTGGCGTGTGATATTATATATCAAAGAGGGCAAAATTTCACAGGGAAGTCCAGGAAAGACAACTGCAGGGAGACAGTGGCTCTTTTTACATGACATGAGGTGTGTGGTCAGGGATGTGATAAGTCTATTTGGATGGGTACTGTGGCTCTGCTTACTTTATTTTTTTATGCCATGAATTGTATCCTGAAGAATGAAACAAAATGGCATTTTCTAAGCTGCTTTATTAGCGCTTATTGAAATAGATGTTTCTCTGGCTGAGAGGCAACGTGACAGAATGAAGAAACGTGGCCTTGCAATTCAGACAGATCTGGTTCAAACCTCAGCTCTCCCAGTTACTTAAGTGTGCAATTAGGCAAGTGAGAAACTTGCTGAGATTGTTTCCTCGAGCACAAAATAAGGAAATTAGATCCTTACACCAAATGGTTGTGTTGTGAAAACTACACAGGCTAAAGTATAAACAGCATCTAACATAGAACTTCGTTATATACAATTACTCAACACATGATAGCTCTTTAGCACAGGAAAATAAATGTCAAAGAATTCTGAGGTCATCACCTCAATGCCTTAGGTTAACCAGATGTTATGAAAAATCCAGATATGATTGCTATTGATTTCAGAAGTCACCCAGTTGTATACACAATCAAATTGTAGAGTAAGTGGATAAAAAAAGAGAAATGTACTTTCAACTCATAAGTACAAGCAACGATACTTTGCCAATAAGCCACACCATGAGCAAGAGAACAACATATCATAATCCATGCTGATAATTTTTCCCTTTGAGTCTCTGGCACAATGTACTCAGAATTCATCACACCAAATGATTTTCTAACATGGCACACATGAAAAGAAGCGAGACGGTTAAATATTACCGTTTCAGTCAATGAAAATTACAAGCTGACTTTAGATATTGGATCAGAAAATGCTGGTGCTAAGCAACACTCCTGTAATTTTGGCTGGAATTTTGATTCACTTTTTTACACGCACAGAGTGAATAAAACTTTGTCTTCAACAGAAAGACTTTCGCACTGAATTATCCTAATAGTTATGTCATCATTTCAATGCCCTTGTGAAGCTATCAAGAAAGACATCAAGAACCTTAGCCCATAACAATTCCCTACAGTAAGACTGCATTCTCCTTTAGCACGAAAAAAGTCCATTCAATTGTTCTGCAGTTTCATCCATAGCATTTTTTTTTCCTGAGTGATATGCATAGGTAACCTCTGTGACAAATCACGTAATTTAGTCTAGACCAGAGAACAATACATTATAAATCAGTGTCTCATTTTGTTATAATTGCCTCCTTAAAATAGCTGCAGCAGGATCAATGTCTCAGATTCTGTTTTATTATACACGCATTCTTAAAAGCATCAATGACAAAATGCTAACTGACTAAGGCAGAAGTGCAGCTGGTTTCATGGCTCCATGAAAAGAATGTTCTGAAAACAGTTCAAGAATGTTTGATGCACTTCACAAGGATTCAGTTCTAAAATTTCAAAGCCACATTAAAAAGTGATAATTGCTGTCTTCAGTGGAAAAGAGGAAGTCCAAAATGTTGGCCTCAGACCAAACATTAGCAACAACTCTCTTTGGGTACTTAATAAATTTTGCCTCCCTCCTTCCTACCAAATATGGAATTAACCTACATATTGTGAATTGAAGGACTTGTGGCTGTTTTTATTTCTTTAAGGCAGTCACAGCTTTTTAATGCTAATCAGCTGTATTAGCATTCCAATTCATTTAGTAAGACAGGGGAATGCGTTGCCTAATGGAAATGGAATCACTCTCATAATTAAGTACTTAATAAATGTATTACTTATAATTTTATTTTGAGGCTGCTAAACAGTATTCTCTTTCTCTTGTTCTTTCTTTGTCCCTCCATATTAATTACACTGGGTTTCTTTCTGTAGTACCCTGACTGCCATATTCACTCTGGTTCAACTAACACAAAACTATCTCACCTCATGGACATCAGGGATCAGAGAATATTAAAAGACAGTATGCAGATATTTTTCTTTTCCTGACTATTGGAAGAAATAATATTTAAGGCGATTTATCAAAGGAAGTTCATTTAGTGAGCACTGAACGAACACTGGAAGAAATCATTGAAACGCTTATAAGCTATGGGCGTGATCTTTAGTAATGTGATTCAATGTATTCATCATGTAGGAGACAAGTAATGATGCACTTCACAAAGGTATTGTGAAGAATGACTAATAAATGAGCCATCTGACATTACTAGATGGAACATGAAGCTCCATTACTCGCTGCAGTGCTCTGCAGTGGGTAATTATAAGCTTCTGGGGCCAAAGAACATAATGTACCATACTTAATACCACTTGATAGGTACAACCATGTCACCTTTCTCCAGCTACTGAATAATTCCATGCTCTGAAGATCATAGCTACTGCTTCCAAAGATAACAATGGTCCCTGGCTTGAGTAACAGAAATTCAATAGAATACTTCTCAAATATTTTCTGTTTTCCTACTTATTTACTCCTTACAAACGTTTTCTCAATGTTCCATCCATTGCCCCACACTATTTCTTGAGGCAACCTCATTCAAATCTTACTCCATTACAGAAAATTAAAAAGTGAGTAGAAGGGCTTCCCTGGTGGCGCAGTGGTTGAGGGTCCGCCTGCCGATGCAGGGGACGCGGGTACGTGCCCCGGTCCGGGAAGATCCCACATGCCGCAGAGCGGCTGGGCCAGTGAGCCATGACCGCTGAGCCTTCGCGTCCGGAGCCTGTGCTCCGCAACGGGAGAGGCCACAACAGTGAGAGGCCCGCGTAACGCAAAAAAAAAAAAAAAAAAAAAAAGTGAGTAGAAGTCTATACAGACAGGTTTTAAAATTAACCTGAGTGTGACTAAAGTAAATATTCTTCCCACAACAAAATGCATCTTTGTATAAATAAAGATAAAGGCAAGAGCAAAAGACAAGGCTTGCACAAGAATTCTCAATCATTGTTTGCAGTCTTCCCCTTTTTGAGCTGTTTTTATCTTTTAAGACTGTGCCTTCCTCTTACTGAAGGTTATTCTCCAGAAGTAACTGCTAGCAGTGTGGTTGGCTCTCCAACATCCATTCCACCTCTGAATGTTTAAATTGAGCCCACTGTGATCATTTCCTGCCCTTTGTCAGCAATGAACATTAGTTTCAGGGAAGAGTTAGTCTATGTCAATTTGATCTGCTCAGAGAAGCTAGTTCTCTCTCCCCACCCTCCCACCCCAGGGAACGTGCTGTCCCAGGTGCTGCCAGCAGCCTTCTTAGATCATGAGAGAAACCTGTCCCAAAATAGAGACTTACTGGTTCGAAGCATTTAAGGAAATCTCTGCTCAGTCATTGTCTGACAATTAGGCTAACTGACCAGAGACTTCAGTGGCAGCATCTGACAAAGAGTACAGACCTCACAGAATTCAGTCAGTAAAATCATGAAACAAACAACGAGATATAGGTGAGACTCAATGTACACCTCAGACTGTGCAGTTAGGTCCCATGTCACCCTCTCGTGTAGCACAGGTTTTGCAGTTGAGTACAGATGTAACATCCTCTATGGCAAGGGTATTTATTATTTATTTATGGCAAAGTTATGTCTAAGTATAACCTGCTACTTGGCACAAATTTCTCTTTGTGCTTAAATATGTAACACTGATTTCCTGTATACTGCTTACACTTAGTGGTTATTTCATTTGTATTCTTCATAAAATTGCTTGAAGGTAAAACATTATAGCCTACTGTAAGATAATAACAGCTCAAAAAGTTCACCAGGTACAAAAATTTGGAATATAAAACTTAGGAGAAATTTTGCCAAACATTTCTTCACTTTTGTAATATCAGTTAAATGAGAAGTTACAGTATGTATTTAAAACATCTAATTTCTAAAACTTTGTTACACAAAATTTTTCAAGAATACATCTGTTGAATAAAGCAAGATACACTTAAGAAACTAAGGTAGACTTTGTGTACACAAGAGCTCTTTTGAATGTTCTCGTTTGCCAGGCATCAGAAGCAATAGAACCTAGCAGAGAATATTAGTCCTGAATTGGAGGAAACCCAAAGCCATTCCCCAAACACCTGTAACTTCTCCAGTTCATTCTTAAAAGCTCTCATAAAACTTATGGGTACAACCATAAATGGCCACTTCCTCCATTCAATACTTCAGGAAATGAATAAATCATGTTCAGTCCATAAGCCTGGCACCAAATATAGTTGATTGCTAAGTATTGTTTATATTAAAAAAGGTATCCTAATCCAAGAAAGGCATTTTTAACTCTGAGTCTCCTCTGAATAACTATTTTCTAGAAATGCCTCGTTATTTATTGTTTTACAACACTTTAAAATGATCTTGTTTGTTTTGAGAACATTCTTTGATTTCATATTTCTCTCTAATGATTTATACTTTCTAAATATCAATTTATAGACCATGTTAAAAGCTATACAGGGACTTCCCTGGTGGAGCAGTGGTTAAGAATCGCCTACCAATGCAGGGGACACAGGTTCAAGCCCTGGCCCGGGAAGATCCCACATGCCACAGAGCAACTAAGCCCATGCACCACAACTACTGAGCCTGCGCTCTAGAGCCCGTGAGCCACAACTACAGAGCCCGTGTGCCACAACTACTGAAGCCCGCGCACCTAGAGCCCATGCTGTGCAACAAGAGAAGCCATTGCAATGAGAAGCCCACGCGCCACAACGAAGAGTAGCCCCTACTCGCTGTAACTATAGAAAGCCTGCAGGCAGCAATGAAGACCCAATGCAGCCAAAAATAAATAAATAAATTTATATTTTTAAAAAAGCTATACATATTAGATATTAATCCTTTTTATTATATTTGTTTCTCAACAGGAATTGATATGGAAGATAATCAGACTGCAGTGGGCTCTTTTGTGTGCCTCCAAAGAAGTTTTCTGAAGTATAGAAGGAAAATTTTCTAGGAACATTGTTATATAGTTTTAAATTATGTAGAATGATCACTGAAAATGAAGGAATGGCTTCAAAGTGTTAGAAACATGTAATATTAAAGTAGATAAAGAAATTTTTTGACTAGCAGCTATACTACATTGGTCAGTTGAACATGCTAAGAAGCTAAGTGACTGTGATCTGAATCAATTATGTACAAGAGATGTAACTTACAATATGCCCAATTTTATTAAAATGCTAAATATTATCCCAGCATCCCAGTAGCAGTTCTTCCCTCTCCTTCGTGGATAACCAGAAAGGAAATATAAAAACATTTCTAATGTGATCTACACATTACAAAAAATAAGTGCTGAGACATGACTGCTCAAATAAATGGTACAATCAGGAAAATGGAAAGCAAGGGCAATTCATCTGTCAATGGAGATGAATAAAACATCTCATGCCTGAGGCATTTTGAAAAATTCTCTTTCAGAATCCAACGTATTTGGGGGGAAATTAGGTTTCACCAAGATGGAACTTTTCAAATGCAAGTTTACAAGGGTATAAACCTTCAACCAAGGCAGTAAAAAGAGAAATAAAAATTATATGAGTAAACAAGGGAGTTACCCTAAGGATTATTTAAAGCGAAGATTGGTGAATTTCCACTCATATTAATGCACAGAATGTACAGTGGTAAAGGAATGGTTTAATGGCAATCTTTGAACCAACTATTCTGGAATCCATCCCATCATTGCTAAAAGAAAATATGGCATTCTTAAACTTTCAGGAACATACTTCTCACTAATATCCATCTAAAATCTACCATCTTTCAAAGGCCATTACAAGGGCTGCCATCTCCTGTAAACCTACCTCCAACCCTGCCCTCCAGCTTGGTCCAGGTGATTTTCTCCAATCTTTCAGTTCCACATATAAGTCCATATACATCTTTCTTGCAGTGCCTTGTATAGTCAAAGGCACAGTGGGGTCAGTTATGAACAGACTCTGCAGAAAGACAGACTTGAGCTCAAATCCTGAGACTGTCACTCGAGCTAGTGGCTTAACCCCTCTACGGTTCACTTTATTAAGCTGTAAAATAGGAAGGATAACAATATTAGTATTGACCTTATAAGGTCAATGCAAGAATTAAATGAGATAATACATTTGTCTGCCTAGGAGTTTGGCAGTTCATTGAGTTCAACCACTGCTACTGAATTGCGATCACTTGCACTTCTTATCTCATATAAAATTATAAATCTTTTCTGAAACAATACAGAGTATAAATAATTCCTTGAGAGTACTTAATTGCTTTTCCTAAAATTAATTTATTATGTGTTAATTTGAATGAAGATTAATTCTTCCAGAACACCACCCAATGCCTCCCACATTTATTTGTTGAATAACTGAACTACCTTAGTATTCATCCCACAAGACTTTCAGCTGAATACAGAGACAAAAGAAAGGAAGAACTTTCTGCAACTCAGGGTGTTTGTTTGTTTGTTTTCAATTTATAAATTTAAAGGATTGAGCTATACAATCTCTAAGGTGCCTTTCAGTCCTCACATTCTAGAAACCTGTAATATCCATTAGAGCCAAATCATTCTTGTTCTACGTTGAAGTTACTCCTTTTTAGCTTTGCCAGCATTCTTTGTCTTCCCACTTAAATGCCCTCTTTCTTTCCAAAACATCGTCTATATGGTTGATATTTCTAGAGTACCATGTTTCTTCATTTTCACCTTCTTTGTCCAATCCCTAAAACAACAGACACTTTGTTTTAATCATCAAGATCTATTGCTAAAAATTGTATTAAGTCATATATACACCAGGGATGGCAGTCTTGTCTTCTAGATGGTTTCTGAACACACCAACATTAAATCACCTGTTAGCTACTTAATGTGAGATCTTTAGAGGAAACAGGTCATGTGCTAACTCAAATCTTTGAAATATTTACCTAGCAGAAAATATTTGGCCTGAGGAATAAACACCACCAGTTTTCACCTTAGCACTCCTTTAGTCCTCAAGTCCTTTTGAGCTCACAGATGGTCTTAATTAAAAACAAGTCGTTTCTAATTTACAACACAGGAAACGTTTAGAATTTGTTGTTGAAGTAGAGTTAGTGGAACCTAGTAACCCCAATCTTACCCCAGACAACTACCGCCATGACTTTAATTCATTTGTACAGATTCCTGATGTGTTCATAAGTCATTTTTATTACAAGTATAATACACTTCTGTTCTGTTGCACTTAAACTCAAAAAACAAAGGTGACATAAAGACACCATATCAAGTCTTGACTTTTTTCCATCTTGTGTCCCTAAGTTGTGTCAAGCTTGCAATGGGAGCTGAATACAAAGGCCGAGAGCCCTGGGTCTGGAATATTAATGGCTGATGGGCTTCATCTTTCAGAGAGGCCACATTCTCTAAATGTGACATCAGTGTCCTGATCCTTTCTAAAGTGGAACACTGCTTGCTTCACACATGCTTGTATGCTTGTCATCCAGCTTTTCCTACAAAAACTCCAATAGCTGCTGTTTCACAGCCACATTTCCTCAGCTTTATATCATTTGTGTAACAAGTCATTTTCCACTGAAAATTTTTCTAGTAGTCTATTCTGCTTGAAAGACTTTAGCATCATTTTTTAAAGGCAAACCCTAACCTTGGAATAATGAATGTTCTTAACCCATATGCACTCCACTTCACTCCCTGTAATCAACACACACACCAACACACAATTTGTCAAAGCTTGTCAAGAGGTGAGGGGGTAGGGTTGAAGGTCAAATTAAGAATGGTAGCTTTATGGTCTGGGAGACTAGCCAGTTTTAGTGTTCATAAGATGGAGCTCGAACAGGACAAGGCTTATAGTATAAACCCAGTAGACCAGCAGTCACATACTATATTTGAATTATTCTCCTTTGTTACTTAAAACTCACATTCTATGTAAAAGTTCCCTTGACATTGACATTATTTGCATTTAGACACTCACAATTTTGTAAAAACAAACAAAAGTCATTGGATTTTTTATTTCATGAAAACTTTCTTCACTCTTTTACTTCCACAGTTTGAGAAATTCTTTACACGATTATTCATTGTTAAATTAGCAAATATATTTGTATCTCTTTCGTTAAACTAAAAAAAGTTTTCTCTAAGTAGTTTTTGGTATCTTTAAAAACTTTAAGTTTTCAATATTAACTAGCTTACTTAAACTATCCCTTCAACTAATGGTTATATTCATAAA
Source organism: Neophocaena asiaeorientalis asiaeorientalis (assembly GCF_003031525.2). NCBI lineage: Eukaryota > Metazoa > Chordata > Mammalia > Artiodactyla > Phocoenidae > Neophocaena > Neophocaena asiaeorientalis. Next base: position 1,365,425 of record NW_020172826.1, read on the forward strand.
CTAAATAAAGTTTTGCAGTGTAGGAGGGGGAAGAAACTAGGAGTAGAAGGAGGGTCATCTTAATATAAAGGCTTCATCTCTTTTTGATCCCATGAGTCTTCATGCCATCAACACACATGGAAGAAATTGTTCTGTGAACTTGCAAGGAAAAGGTCTAGAAACCAACTCTGCCTCTGGGATGAAAGGGGTCTCTGGGTACAGCTGTAATGCTGCCAAAAGCTTCGTAAGACCAGATAGTTGCTGTTTATTCTAAAAAGAACAGTTTTTTAAAACCTGTACCCAATTTGTAGGGTTCAAATTTAACTCTATACTAAAGTGGAGAAGAGCCACAAAGATGATTAAAGGGTTGGAAAGTAATATCTATGGGGAAAGATTAAAGGAACAGAGATTATTGCGCCTGGTGAAGGGAAGACTGATGGATGATTTAATAACATTCTTAAGGTATTTGATCGGTTATTCCAATGACCAGCTGTTCTCTATCTACAACGAGGGCAGAACCAAAGGAAATAACCTTAAATTCCAATATGAAGGACTTAGGTCAGATCTAAGAAAGATGTCTCAGAGAGTGGGGTTGTTTAATATTGGAATGGGCTATCACCTCCAAAAGTCTTCAGGTCTGACATAGATGACCCTCTCTGGGGTTAGGAGTTATGGTGTTAATGGAAAGTTAGGAGGATAAATCCTATCGTGTCCCTTCTATACCTATAAACCTGTGATTTTGAGTCAGATTCTCTTATGTCTATTTTAATACACAATGAATTATGTAAAAAATTACTGGAGGCGGTGAAGTTAGAAATCAAAGTCAAAAGAGGTCTGGGATCAGCCGTAAAAAGAAAGGAAATTGAGTTATTTGTAGTGAGATGGATGGACCTAGAGTCTGTCATACAGAGTGAAGTAAGTCAGAAAGAGAAAAACAAATACCGTATGCTAACACATATATATGGAATCTAAAAAAAAAAAATGGTTCTGATGAACCTAGGGGCAGGACAGGAATAAAGACGCAGACGTAGAGAATGGACTTGAGGACGTGAGGAGGGGGAAGGGTAAGCTGGGACGAAGTGAGAGAGTGGCATGGACATATATACACTACCAAATGTAAAATAGATAGCTAGTGGGAAGCAGCTGCATAGCACAGGGAGATCAGCTCGGGTGCTTTGTGACCACCTAGAGGGTGGGATAGGAAGGGTGGGAGGGAGACGCAAGAGGGAGGGGATATGGGGATATATGTATATGTATAGCTGATTCATTTTGTTATACAGCAGAAACTAACACAACATTGTAAAGCAATTATACTCCAATAAAGATGTTTAAAAAAAAAGGGGGGGTCTGGGAGACAAAACCTCTTTCCTACATAAAGAGTTCTCAGAACTTACCCAAGGTAGCCCCAGACTACAGTAAACTCCCTTTTTTGACTTTACAATCATACTAAAACATTATCCTCTTTACCTATCCTGGAATAGGCAGAAGGATATAAGAAGAAAAGAAACAGAAGCAGATTTGTTTCCTCATCATAAAAATGGCCCAAGCACAGACATTGAACTCCCTAAGTCAAGGTAAATTAGGCGTGTACAATGGAGAAGCATAGTGTCCATACTGTGGGTTACCTTTTTCTTTTTCTCCAATGTCTTAGTATCCATTGAAATATTAGGAAAAGCAGGATAATAATATCTGTAAAGTTCACAGAATTTATCAGAGAAAGTGCTGTGTCACCTTGTAGGCCTTCCGATGATTATGTTTCCTTAAAATGTACCCATAAGATCCCACTGTTCCCTTTCTGTTGCAGTAATTTGCAATAATTTTAGGGGAATTTACAAAGTGAATAAAAAGAAACTGAAACATCTGCAATTCAAGGCATTTAAGCCTTAATTCACAGACAGCAGCCCTGAGAATAATTACCAGAGCCTAGTCATTTCTGCTACACTGCACGTGAAAGGCATGCTATCACTTTTTTTAAAAAAAAATCTCGAGATGCTATATTTTTAGAATTGTTATCATTCCTCACTTAAGTGATTCAATAACTGCAGTACTTGCTATATGGTCCCCAAAAGAGCTTACATAACTAAACATATACAATTATAGGCACTCAAAATTAAGTGTCTTGGACAGTATGTTGCTTCCCAGAATATTTGATAAGGGGAATGAAATAAATCTTTTAAAATTGGCTTCCCAGGAATTCTTAAGCCTACAATAATGTAATACACAATAAATGTGTGGGCCTTGAGAAAAAAAATTTTGTGTCTTGATTTGTCCATTTTATGTCTTTGTATTTTATAATCTCTTTTCAAATAGCTATAAACTCAAAATCACTTCATAAACTAGATAGCTTACATTATCTGATTTAAAAAACTAAACCTCAAAGTTTCTCAATATGGGACTAAAGTTGAAACAGGTAAGACAAAATTTTAAAGTTCAGCTACTGTCATATCTTAGGAAGAGGTCAGGTGACCATATTACATAATTTACTTTTTAGAGTAAAGGGGGTTCTATTAATAATTAAACCAGAATAACAGGCAAAAACCAGAACTGTCCTAGGCAAACCAGGAAATAGTGACACCCGTCTCCTAGACCAACATGATCCTGTTTGTTATAACCAAAGACAGAAGGCTGCAAGGTCCCCAGGGATTTGGCCCTCCGGGTTGGGGCTGGTATGCAGGAGATAATTAACTGGTATGAATGAGTGGAAAGAAAGTTTATTTCAAAGGTCAAAGCATCTATTGCAAGGTCACTCCAGAGAAGTGAAATAACATCTCTGAAATAACAGAGATGTCCTACCATATGTGTAGAGCATAGTGATGGGCAAAGAAAAGGCAGAAAAAACACAAGACAAGCAGGGAACACAATCAGCAAGCAGCAGGTTTGATTGGAATTCAAGAGCTGGATCCATTCATCCAATCAATCACTGTGCAGATATTAAATGAACATGGACTAGATTCATCCTGACTGAGGGACTAGAGCACGGTGGTGGTTACCAAGACAGGGTATAGGGCAAAAACACAGCAGATGATAATTACCAAAACCGCAGCATGAAGTAAGGATTAAATCTTAAAGAAAAACATAAAGAAGCCTTACGTAAAGAGCTATGCCCAAGGGTGGAGGGGTTAGGTTAGCAGAGGCTGGGCCCGAGCTACTGGGGCCATTTTTTTTAATAGGTGATCCTCTAGTTGTGTTTTATTAAGTAACAAAAAATAGTTTGCTGAAAAAGCATTAGTAATACACAAAATGAAAATACTAAGATCAATAAAGACATCTAAAGTAGCAGGAAATTATCTTTTAAGTAGGAAGATACACATTATCACAGGCAGATATTTTGAATTCCCTAAGTCCGCTCAGAAGCAACATTTTACATGAATGAAATTCTGATCACTGGATATTCAAACAATGTAAGGAAAGTAAACAGTGTTCTAACTGGCAGTGAGTATCCCATCATATCTCGAGGCACTCATTTTCTCAGAAGTGATCTGAGATCGTACTGTGTGAACTTTCTTAACGTATTTATTATAATTAGTATATCTTCATATCTGTATCTTTAGAGCTCAATCAAAATATGTCTGAATACTCAACAAATCTTAAAATTTTATAAATATTTAGGATTAAGTTGGATAAAATATTTAGGATTACATTTCATTCTTCTATAGAGTTGACTCTACTGTGCTCATTTTTCTCCATGTATGAATCTATCCTCTTTCTCCTATTCATTCTTTCTCTCTCACTCTCTCTCTCATTAAACTTCTTCATTAATGTATTTATTCATTTTACAAACCTGTTAAGTCATCTGGGAAGAAGCCTCTGTTCTGGAGTTTGTGAGGGATACAAAAATGAAACCACATAAGAGTCTTACCTTTAAGAAGCTTATACGAAAAAATCCACATAAGCACTGGAGTGCAAGGCATATTATAATCACTGCCATTAAAAAGAAACAGAAACAAAAAGAAAACCTAAATAAATGAACAAACCAAACCAAACAAACACGTAGATACAGAGAACAGAGTAGTGATTACCAGAGGGGAAGAGAGAGTGAGGGCGAAATGGGTAAAGGGGATCAACTGTATGGTGACGGATGGAAGCTAAACTTTTGGTAGTTAACACACTGTAGTGTATACAGAATTTAAAATACAATGTTGTACACATGCAAGTTATATAATGTTATAAACCAATATTACCTCAATTTTTAAAAAATTAATTTAAGAAAAGAAGCAGAATAGGTGCTCTGAAGATTCAGATGATGAAGAAATTATTTCTAAATTAGGAGACCTGCATTTGAAATGGGCTCTAAAAGATGGAAATAAAGGAGAACATAATCAAAGCCCTAAAATGAGAAGGTTTGATGTTGGTATGTTTGAGAAATGTTAACTATCCAGAACAGCTGGAGCATACGGTACAGAGGAAAGGAAGTAAAGAGAGATAAGCCAGGAAAGGTGGAAAGGAGCCGGATCATGGGAGGCTCCGAATGTCAGGGAAGGAATGATGCAGGGAAGGAAGTTAATGTTTTTGTATGGCAAAGCAGACAATGATCAGAACCAGCTAAGAGATTTTTTTTTGCAGGGAGGCGCGTTGGGTCTTCATTGCTGTGCATGGGCTTTCTCTAGTCGCAGTGAGCGAGGGCTACTCTTCATTGCAATGAGCAGGCTTCTCATTGTGGCGGCTTCTCTTGTTGTGGAGCACGGGCTCTAGGCTCGCAGGCTTCAGTAGTTGTGGCTCGTGGGCTCTAGAGTACAGGCTCAGTAGTTGTGGCACACGGGCTTAGTTGCGCCGCGGCATGTGGGATCTTCCCAGACCAGGGCTCGAACCCGTGTCCCCTGCATTGGCAGGTGGATTCTTAACCACTGCACCACCAGGGGAGTCCTACTAAGAGCCTATTGAAAGAGCCTGAATTAGGGCAGATGTAATACTGTTTAGATACAACTGCAGAGATTTTAAAACTAATAAATAGGAGAATCACAAGAAAGGAAGACCCAGATGTTGTCCGTAATAAAAAACTAGTAGGTAATAACAGCAGGAACAGATTTAGCAGATTAAGTTACTCTTAGATATGCTAATGTGAGGTAAAGCTGAGGCGTTCTGTGTGGATAACCACCAGGTAGGTAAGAACGTGGGGCTTCAGCACAAAAGATCAGAGTTGAAAGTAAAGGTATGGGATTCACCTGAACAGATGATGCCATGAGAAAGAATATAGAGCCATAAGAGAGAAGATCCAAGTAAAATATCATGAGATACTTTTAGCCAGCAGAAGAAATAAGTGAATCTAGAACAGAGAGATCAGAGAAAGAAAAGAATCAAAAGAGTTGTCTGTCACAGAAGCCAAGGGAAAGAAAGTTTACAGAAGGAGATATAAGCAAATGCTAAAAGAGCTGAAAAGAATGAGAACGGGCCATCTTGTTTCACAGTCAGGATAATATGTGAGAATGTTTTACCTTCTACACAGCCCTATATAAATTTATTCTTATGATTATAACTACTACTATTCTCTATTCCTCATCCAGGGTAATTTGAAACTTTTTATTCTTCGTCTAGCTTGTTCAGAGTTACGATTAGTCCAGGGTGATTAATATTTCTCTTTTTTAGATTCTCATCATTTTTATCAATAAACATGTATATATTCAGCTATGGCAAAGGTTTATTTTGCTGACATGTGTGTCCAGAATAGATCGTGATCCTACACGGAGGTTGAAATCTGCATCTGTTACCCAGGCAGTCCTCTGCCCAGCTACCCATCTGATTCGCAGCAGTGAAGACACACGAATCTAGAATTGCATCGTACTAGGTTCTACACTCTGCTTGCGTCCATGAGCGCAGCATTTCAGAGCTGTCCCAAGCAAAACTTATCAGCATCTCCCTGTCTTCATAACCGGCTTGAAAATAAGCACCCATCAGTCTCCACCCATGAGATGCAATAAAGCCAAATCAGAGCACCAGTCACCTCCCAGCTGCTGGGCTCCTCCTCCTCTCCTTCCTTGCAGACAATCATCTGTTTGTCAGACATCAATCCAGCTCTCCGGTGAACAGCTGATTAGTGAGGGGTGGATGAAATAGCCGCCAAGCAGCTGCATCATGTTTCAGGGACAAAGCATGATGGTTAATGAAGATGAATGTAGGGCAACTAGGCAGTTAAGGCCCTTGGTAAGCACAGAGGCACTGCTTGAGTCAGCACCTGGGCAAAACTTTTCCAATTACTTTTCTGACAGCATTCATATAAGGACGACAGCTAGTGGCACACAATTAACCCGGTTCGTGCACTTATCCAGCCTCAATTACTGAATGCCTACTGGGTGTCAAACATTGTAGTAAGCGCTAGATATTTTAACCACCTTACCTAATTCATATACATGGTAGAAACTTTCAGAAATATCTTCCTTTTGTTCAAATCCAGCCTCATCTTTAAGAGTCCATCCAACTCAAATGCCAGCCCCTATAGGAAGGTTTCCTTGAGGCTCCCAGGCAAAAGCAACAACTCTTTTCTTTAAATTCTCAGAGCACTCTGTTTGGACTTCTTTTATGGGACATGATATCCCCCATTGTAATTATTTCTCCATGTCACCTCCTAAGAGACTATAAGTAACTCGAAGCCAAGAGTCCTGTCATCCTAACATCGTCACCACCTCCTTATTCCCCAGGGCATAGTGCGGTTCCTTGCACAATGAATGTTTTAATAAGCTACCTGCTGTCCACCTTGGCCCACACAAATTATTAGATATTTGGGGAGAAAACATTGTCTTATTCTCCACAGCCAGAAACTATCTTAAAATCTAGACAGAGAGACAACATAAACACAAAAAAAGGTTTCATATATATATATGTAATACAGTAATAATCGTAACTTTAATGCCAATGATACTGAATCTGTCACACTTTGGTCAAGATAAGATTTAACTTCACCTTTGCATCTATTAAATAAAGTACTTATTAAAAAGAAAAAAATTACCAAAGTAAATATGCATGACCTACTTAAAACTTCCGCGTGAACTGTTTTTAAGTACTCTAGAAGGTTAATTACACTTGAGTCTTATATGTTCATTAAAGCAGGCCCAATAAGATTCCTACCGTCCTCTATCTACAAAACATTTGTTAGCAATAAAACTGGCTTTAGAACAGAGCGTATTAAGTTCCCACACTGTCTGTTCATCAATGTTAACCTCACGTCCTCTCACAGGAACCTGAAGCCTTTCGGAAAAGAGCCACACAGAGAAACTACACACAGATATGTACATGTTAATCATTGTCATGTGTGTGTGTGCCTGTGTGTGCTCACGCTGACATGGATTTAACCTAGGCAGGAAAGCAAATGATTTTACCACATTGTTTTAAAGTGGTCTTCTGGCACTATATTTCCAATAATTTTCAAAATAAAATAAAATTGGATCAACAGCGAAATTGCAAGATTTTTTCATTCAGAAAATGTGTAGACAGTTTAAATTAATTTCTGCAGATCAAATTCACCTTGGGTGAATGTGTACAATTGCAACTAGCTTAACCAAAAGCAACTTTTGAGGCATCTTCTCCAACTGGAGTTCATGTCCCCCAGTGGGATGTCAGTGCACAGGGTACCAACATGACGGATACTTCTGAAGCATCCATTTCATGTGACTATTTGAGGAATAGCTGAATTTTTGTGATCTTAGGTTTTTTGATTTATTTTTAAAGAAACACGGAATAGAAAAAGCAATCAAGTATAACAATTGAAGTTTTAGTTCCAAGCCTCTAAATATGCCCAAAAAATTTTTTTCTGATTTCTCAGAAGCCTCATTTCTAGACCAGCGTTTGGCTGAAATAATGTTAATGCTCATGGGGTTTTTGTGGCAGAGTGGCAAGAAAACTGGGAATTAAGAGACCTAAGTTTGACCTCTGACTTGCCGTTATTATGAGGAGTCAGGCAAGTCCCTTTCAATCTCTAGGCCTCCATTTCTTTCTCTCTAAAACAAAGGGTGTATACTAGATCATATCAAAAAGCTCTTCCCACCCTATGTTCTGAGATTTTTTTAATATTTTACCCTTGAGACACCGACGTCTCCACAAAAGTTAACTGAACCAGGGAAAAGTCTTCTGTGGGTCATTTCCAAATCCCTAATAAGACCTTAGCTAACTTGACCTCATTGACTAGTTTCCGCACAGCAAGTATTATTCAGGCTCACCTAGCTACAGACAGTGCTTCCTACTAATCTGAGTCAGCATCTTGCTGAGACACATTCTCTTCACAAGAGCATTTTCAGTCCAATGAAATTCCTATTCTAATTGCTACATAAAAGATCAATCATTGTATCATTCCTAACATCTGTACAAATAAAACTTCTAGATATGTAAGGGGTGTGGAAAATTTTATATTTCATATATCATGTTTCCACAGCTTGTCTCAGACTGCACTTAAGAATCCAATTCGAAGATAAATTTTCACCCCCAGTCTGAAATGCAATTTCACATAAAACCAGTTTATTATTACCTCCCTTTGTAGTTCATATCTTATATTTTTAGGGTATTAACTCACTCCGTGTTTTAAAACAGAAAGACAACCACTGTGCTATTTATCCATGAAAGATGATAAAGTATAGCTTAACATCTGGCAAGCAAAAGAAAATCACGACTGTTCCTCCTAATGTAGGAAGAGCCTCCATCAGGAAAACAACTTGAACTGAAGGGAAATATTTGAATAGGAGTAAGGAGAACAAAAGCAGCAAATAAAATTTGGGAAGGGACTACTGTGTTTTGGGCCTTTTCCCTAGACTCATTTAGTGCTCATAATAATCTCATAAGGTAGGTATCGTTCCCATTTATAAATGAGCAAATGAAGATCAAAGGCATTGTTATTCCACAGCTAATAATGTGTAGCTGGGGTTCAGGCCCAGCTCTGTCTGCCCCCAAGAGGTTATGCTGCCTCCGGATTAAAGGTAATTGGACAGCATACACACGCTACCATGAAGTGGGCATGTATAATAAAAGAAATGAGTTCCAGATTGAGACTTTGAAGACTGTACACTACAGGAAAGAACTCTGAAGGAGGAATTAGGTAAGAGGAGAACCAAGATTTAACAATAGTCACCAGCATAAAGAAGGAAAGAGAATTTCAAAAGAAGGTTGGTTGAAATGTTAAGCATTCGGAAGTTGGTTAACCATGAGGACAGACTACCTCCTAATGACATCACCGTTAACCTAAGTAAAACAGCTGTAAATCATCACTGACGCTTTCCTCTCCCTCACCAAGTAGTAACAGAGCCCAGTTGAATCCTCCTTCCTGGCACTTCCTTTCCATTCTTCCTGTCCCCACCCAACTCAGGCCCTTATCATTTCAGATGAGAACTGCAGCAGCTTGGTCTCATGCCTTCCAGTCTGTGTTCTTTATACTTTCTAGCTTAATCTCCCTAAAACACTGTCTGACCATATCACTCTTCTGTGCAGAAATCAAAATGGTTTTCCACTAACCATACAACATTCATCCTCATGTTCTTTTCCATTAACCATATGCATGTTCTATTTAACTGCTCCCAATTATACTGTACATCTTAAACTCATATGTCAATGACATCTCAATAAAACTGGAAAAAATAAAAATGTTTAAGAGTCAAAAAAATAAATAAATACATAAATATATAAAATGCTCCTCAGTATAGCCCTAGTCAACCTTATGAGTTCTGTGACCATTATACTAGCTGTTGGACTTTGGGCAAGTTAGTCTATCTGTGCCTCAGTTTATCATATGTAAAATGGGGATAAATTATAGTACTTGTCTCATACAATTATTTTGAGAATAAAATGAATTAAAGTATGTAAAACACGAAACAGTGGCTGTACTGCTCAATAAGTGCTCAATAAACATTAACAATCATTACTGTCATTTTAAATTATTGTTTTTATTACCTTTTCAGCCAAATATTGTACAACACCACAACATAAATATTATTAACAGTAATGAAAATAATAATAGCAATGGAGACACCAAAATTTGAACACATATAATTTTGCTCTAGAGTTATGCTTTAACCACTATGCTACAATGTCATGAAGAAATGATCAGATAAAACATACCTCCAAGCCTGTGTTCTTGCTATTTCCTTTATCTGAAGGATCCTCTCATTCTCAAATTATCAAATTCTTAAATATAATCATCAAAAATCCAGTCCAATTAAAACTGTTTTTCCAGACATCTTCTCTGAGCTTTCCGGCCAAAAGTAATGGTCTACCAATTTTGAATTCCATTTGCACTTTTACCTTTATTTCTTGTAACACATTGATTCATTGTTACTAAAATTTTAAGTTATAATTATAACACACTATATTTTCATATTACTTGAAAGTATATAAATCACTTTTAAACACATCAACTCCTTCTGTTGTATTTCCCTGGCTAAGGCCCTCGAGGGCAGGGATGGGGACTTAACACTACTGATTCACTTCAGCATTCCCTAGTACAGGGCCTTACAAAGAGGACATCCCTGCAGACATCTGTGTGGGGGTCAGTGGTTACCCACGTGCAAGCAGTTTCAGCAGAGTGATCAAAAAAAAAGAAAAAAAAAAAACGAATTTTCACAATGAGAAAAATCAATCAAGGTGTTCAGAGACTAAATCCTGTCTTTCTTTAAGAAATAACTTTCTAATTTCAAAATAATTAATTTTCATTTAAAATGTCTATTGCTGCAAACTGTCATCTGTTTCTTCCAAATATACTGTTGATGCTTCTTAATTAACAGAAAAATGAGGCTTCATTGCCATAGTGACTAAAAGAAAAGTCTGTAGACAGGAACTACAATTATGTCTGAAACTAATGGCATTTTAATTTCCTTCATCTTTATTTTGACCTAATATATAAAGCCCAAAGGTTATGTTGATTAATTTCAACTACATAAGGCATTGCCCTAGCTCTGATGCAGTAAGAATGCCACATTAAATTACAAAAGAAGGGTCTTTCAAATGATTTTGAACAATCCCCCAAGGACTGCAGTTAGGATTACCAAAAGCCTCAATTCAAATATAAGACATATTTATATTTATACTGCCAAGTTATTTACATTCATATAAACAATCTTTGATGTGTGCACAGGCAGAGAGCTACTACCTATTTTCATTTTTTTGTAACCATCTCTAGCATCTTTCTCCATTTAACCCCATTAAAGTCATGCCAGTTGCAAAGCAACAACAAAAGAAAACAGAAAGGAAAAGATGCAAGTGATACAGCCAGAGGCTGCCTTATCATTCATGCATTGCTTGCACTGTAAGGAAAGTCTTGAAAATAAAAAAAGATTGGGTGTGTGACTAACAAGAGATGAATGAACTCTTTCTGAAACGTTTACTCGGAGAGGTAGAATTTAAATTTATGACTAAAGTGCAGCTGCATCAAGTACAAAGCAACAACAGGTGAGAAAACCCTCCTTCATCTAACCCAGTTCCTTTTACAAAGATTCCCGCATTGTCAACATCAACATTTTGAAGGTGTTTTCTTTGAACTGCTGGATATCATTCTGTAAACTCTTTGAAACATCCTTTTATTCAATGAGTGTGGGGCAACAGAGGACGAGAGAAGAGAAATTTTCATAACAAGTTGATTCCTTAATTTGGAGAACTATACATAGCAAAGTGAACAGGGAAAACAGTCAATCCAATTTAAAGAATTAGGTAAAATAGAGAAGGAAAAATGTTTTTAGAACTTAAACAGGAAGTAAGTATTTCTACTTATATGGATAACCAGTGTTGCTATGAACATATCTTACCCCCTTCAAAAAGTCTTACCTTGACACTATACTATTTTTTAATGTCTGATTATAAGAAAAAATGTATATGAAATAGGTAGAAGTATTATAGATGTCATGGAATATCTTTGCCATGTAAATATTGAGAATGATGTTTATAAATATTTTTGAGAACATAAAAAAAGAACACGGAAAATGTTTATTGAATAATATTAAGTGAAAAATAGAATAAAATATCTACAGCATATGATCTCAACTATGTAAAAACATATTTAACATTTTTTTAAAAAAGAAATGTTAAAACATTAACAGTCATTGCCTTCAGTTGGTAGAACTATCTTTTCTATGAGTTCTTATATTCTACATTTTCCCCAACAAGCGTAGAGCATTACCTTTATAATTGGGGTGGAGGGGAAATCAACACTAAAAGAAAAACATTTTCAAAATTTAGTTCAAGCAGAATGTGCTAACCCAGCTCATTTCTATATCTAAATGGAATCTTTAAATTTATAGAGGATGATACAAACTGTTGTTATAGCTATTATCATTTTAAAAATAAAGCAACCAAGGGATATTTACTATGAAAACTGGGAGGTAATAAAAACCATAAAAATGTTTAATCAGCCTTATTCCAAATTATAGTATTTCAAAGTATCTTTAACTTCATAAAGTCAAAAATAGCATTCCTCAGTGCCAATATCATTTAATGGTTACTATATCATTGTTTAAGACATGGGGTTCCTCCCAAGAGGGTTCAGTTTAGTTCAGAACTGAGATACAAGGACATGAAATAAACAATGTAAGAAGATAAACTATTCAGGGCTACATCAGATGTCAATATACCACAGCAGAGTTGGAGAAATCAGTACAGCTATAGGATCTGTCAGGAATTCTTCGTTCGGGAGGTGGGAAAGGGGAAAATAAGCAGTGTTTGTTAAAGTAGGATCTGAGGGTCAACTGTGATTGAACCATTGGGCAAACTAGTTTAAAGATGCTAACTGGATGGTGACTAGAGTTAACAATACTATACTGTATATTTGAACGTTGTTAAGAGAATAGATCTTAAAAGTTCTCATCACAAGAAAAATAAGTTTTTAAATAGCTCTCCTCACAGTATACAGTTTAATGCTAGACACATTATAAGTGCTAAGCAAATATTTCTTGAATGGAAATCAGCTTTTAAGTATAAAGAAATTAACTGTGTTCCCCTCTGACAGGTGGCACTGCCCACTTGAGCATCTCTGAAGCATCTATCAAGGTGCTCTCATAGCAAATCATCGCTGATGTAATAGTAATATAGTCATCTAATATATTGATGTACGGTCATTTTAAATGTCTTTGGCCCGTGTTATTTCCTTTTTGTTCTCCTACAACAAGGCACTGTTGATCAGTGCAAGGCCTTTATGGTCAGCCTGATCTGGATTTCTGGCCTGTACATTTTCATTTTCAGAGGATTTCTCCCATTTTCCCATACATTTACCTCCTCTATTCTTAAATGCATGATCTAATTCGAGCTCTAAAATTCTCCCATCCTAGCCATAACCAAGTTTACCTATCGAAAAGGAAGATTGTACTATATAAGGCAGCATCATTCTATATACCTATAACCACTGTGGGCCAGAAAGAGCCACTCCTCTCAGTTCATTAGCAAAAGTTATTTTTCTTAAAAAGTGTCATCCCACTTAGAAAGTGCATATTCCTTTCTTTAGAGTTTCTCTGACAGAAAGGTCATACTTAAGCCCAATCTGGACAAAACGCTGAGAAAGGTATATATTTTTAAGCTCTTTATGCACAATACCATTTTATTAGAAGGAATGATTTACTAGCAATTTGTCCATCAAAACCTTTCAGACTAAGGGCAATAATTTCTTTTAATCACAAATTATGAAATCCTTTACAATATATCATGCAGAGATGTGCTGGAGATATATTTCAAAAGAACACAATAATGAGCCTTAAGAGTAGTAATCCTTTCACTGTATTCAGTACTAACGAGGTTTTGATTATCCTGGTTTATGACATAAAGGATGGCATACGCAGAAAGGTTCAAATACTAGCAATAAAAATAATTAAGAGATCAGAAAATAAGATACAATATGAAAGGAAGAGGAAAAAAGAAATCCTGGTTATTGGAGGAAAACAGAAAATCTTTGTCATAACATAAGCAGGTGTATAAAGCTCTTACTTTCACCCAGGAAAGATCAGAAACGAGTTTATATTACAGCAAAAAGAAGTTTAGGTTAGATATTAAAAGACTTGTCTAACTTGAGATGTGGTGGTTCCTACAATCCATTACTGTGGAAAACTACAAATTCTGTTCCAGTGAAAATGGTTTCGAGGTTGATGGATAGACTGATAATGTGAACGCTGTTGAAAACAAAGCTCTCTCTGCCTTTGGAATTTTATATTATACTCCTGCCTCATCTTCTGTCACTGAGCCCTGTGCGTTCTACCACTTACATTTTCTAAATTTTCTTCTTTCATGCTACCTTGAGAATGTACTTTGCAGAGTAACATAAGAGCTACTGTGCTCTATCAAAAAAAAAAAAAGCACACCTGAATCATTCATTCATTAAATAAAATATTTGCTAAGTGTCCTCTATGGGCCAGGCACCATGAGAAACTCTTGGCATACAATGCTGGGCAAGACACAGTCCCTTCCTACATGTACCTTAGAGTCAGATGGAACAGACAAACCATCTAACAAGCAATAACAAAAGAGGATTATAAGTGCAAAACAATTAAGTATGTTAAGAGTTCTACGGACAAAAGCACATAAGCAGGAGAACTTAAGCTCCAGGAAGAAAGGGAAGTTTAAGCTGGACCTGAAGGCTGAGGAGGGTGAAGAGTCTCCCATGACATCATGGGTGAAGGTGCAGAGGTTGAAAAGGAGCACACAATGGGAGAGAACAGAAGATAGTGCCATATGGCGCAAGGACAACCAGAGGGGCGACAGATGAGGCTGGAAGGCTGACGGAGGCCCCATCAAAGGTCCTGTTGAACATGCTCACATGTTTGGAGTTGTTTCAGGATTTGCCAGATTTCATTTTAGAAGAGCACTCTGGCTTCGGTGTGGAAAATAGACTGGAGTAGGGGAAACGAGGCAATAGGCTATTACCGTCACCTGAGGAAAGATATCAGTAGGTAGGACGATAGCAGTAGCAGAAAGAGCAAAGAGGAACAGACAGACCTGAGACATTTAGGAGGATATACAGGATTCACTGAATGAAAAATTACAAAGAGCGTAGAGGGACCCAAGAATAGTTCTCAAGTGTCTGGTTTGGACAATGCGCACCATTCACAGAGAGAGGTGCAAAGGGAGGAGCAAATTAGGTTTGTATTTATTTGTTATTTATTAGGGAATAATAAATTCAGTCCGAGCTACTTTGAGTTTGAGATGCCCAATCAGAGATCAGGCTGATCAAGTCCCTTTAAGGGATTTCAAATGAAATCCAGCAACACATGGTTTTTGCCTCTGATGTTGAGTAATTAATGAATTGGATTATATTGTATAGAGACCAACGTCACCTTTGTTGAAGGAAGTAAATGTTTTCCAACTTAGAAACACGGTCTTGGTAAAAGACAGGTATACGCCATAATTTCTAGTTAATCTATTTATAATGTCTTTTTTTAATAAAGACAATTGAAAGCAAGTTCAGGTTCAAGTCCATGAATCACATTCTTGTTCAGGCATTTTTGACATTTCCAATTTTAACCATGTCACTAAGATGGAAAAATTCATGATTTAGTAAGCTGAGCAGCACTGACTGATCATCCAGTATTTAATTAGAAAATCCTCAGGTTTTCAGGGCAAACCAATACCGGTTCAACCCTCCTGCTCAAATCTATTAACCTATCTGTTAAAGTTAGAGAACCAAGACACTGCAAAGTATTCAGCGTGGGCTAAAACTTTGGACTAATGATCATATCTGCAGAAAACACTGAGCTGAAGGTCCAAAGGACACCACTTTCTTTAAATAGACCAACTATGCTTTCTCTTTAGTATTTCTTTTCAATTAATAGTGAAATAAATTTTTAATAAGTTTTTAATTAAAATTACTTATAATTAGGGCAATAGATACCTATTCCAACATGTATTTTCTTAATGTAATAACAGTATATACTAAAGAGGAGCAGGAAGTGTTTGTTTTTAAATCATTTGAACCATACAAGGAATTAAAGATACAACAACAGAATATGAATGAATGTCAGGATTCTTCTCTAGAATAGCCATTTTTGTGGCCTTTGCTACATACCACCAGACCTTCTTAAATTTTACTTTCAGAATAACTGATCTGATTTTTCTGGTTATCTACCCACTAAATGGCTATTAAAAACAGCCAGCATTGGAGGATAAGTACTCAGAAAGTCAACCTAAAAAAAATTAAAGAATTAAATGGTGTATCAAATTTTACTTGTATACTTGTTTGAAACTACAAACAAGCCATATCACTGAATACAGCCTTTTTTCTGCATTCCTCTCATTAACATAATGCTTTTCCACAGCACAGTCCTTCTCTTCTCCCAGGTACTTTTCTGTTCCCTACCCATACTTCCTGCTACTAAGAGTACCTCCAAACATTTCCTTTGATAAAGCTTTTTTTAATAGTCTCTTATCTTGGAGTAATACGTATAATAGATAAAAGCTAAAAGCTTGCACTCCAGAATAAGACAGAACTAACTTCCACTTTATAAGTTATATGATATGTGAAAGTTATTTAACCTCTTTGGGGCTCATTTATCCCATCTAGAAAATTGGGATAGGGACTTCCCTGGTGGTCCAGTGGAATCTGCCTTGCAATGCAAAGGATGCCGGTTCGATCCCTGGTAGGGGAATTAAGATCCCACATGCCACGGGGCAACTGAGCCCTCGCGCCACAACAAAGAGCCTGTGTGATGTGACTAAGACCCAACACAGCCAAACAATAAATAAATAAATATTTTTTAAAAAATAAAAAATAAAATTGGGACAATAGGTTATTGTAAGGATTAACTGAGATATTATGTGAAAAAGACTTAATGCTTGGTACTTGGTATAATGAGTATCAGCTATTACCTTTATTATTTGCTGGAAGGCTATGGAAGATTAGCTGAGGAAGTGGACAAGCTACAATTATTCTCTGGAAATAAAGAGGTGAAGAGAAATGACCTTCAGAAATCCACACATGACAATGGAGTATTTCAAAGAAAGAATGCTAATATCAAGCTTTTGCCTTAAACATAACTTCCAATATCCTAAAAACATCCCATACACCCCCAAAATATACTTTATAGATTGTTAATGTTGTTGGCACTAAATCTGTCAAGATAAGGAGGCCAGGAGAGAATATATTAATAATCTAGGACTAACATTCATAAATAAATGGTTGCTTCCTGACCAGTCAGCATGACCTCCTCAGCCCATAAAGTTTACACCCATTTACTACCATCTAAAAAGGTATGCTCTGGGGTTTCCCTGGTGGCACAGTGGCTGGGAATCTGCCTGCTAATACAGGGAACACGGGTTCGAGCCCTGGTCCGGGAAGATCCCACATGCCTCGGAGCAACTAAGCCCATGCACCACAACTACTGAGCCTGAGCTCTAGAGCCTGCAAGCCACAACTACTGAGCCAACATACCACAACTACTGAAGCCCACACGCCTAGAGCCCATGCTCCACAACAAGAGAAGCCACCGCAATGAGAAGCCCATGCACTGCAACAAAGAGTAGCTCCCGCTCTCCACAACTAGAGAAAGCCCACGCACAGCAACAAAGACCCAATGCAGCAAAAAATAAAAATTTTTAATTTAAATAAATAAATGAAAAGGCATTCTCAGGAATTCCCTGGAGGTCCAGTGGTTAGGACTCAGCGCTTTCATTGCCATGGGCCCAGCCGCGCAGCATGGACCCCCCCAAAAAAATGGGTGGAAGACCTAAATAGACATTTTTCCAAAGAAGATATACAGATGGCCAACAAACACATGAAAAGATGCTCAACATCACTAATTATTAGAGAAATGCAAATCAAAACTACAATGAGGTATCAGTGATACAAAACATGTATCATTGTACAAAAAGGTATCATACACGTGTGTACATGCACGTAAATGTACATGTATGTACACGCATGTAAGTGTACATGTGTGTAAATGTATCACGAGACATTGTACAAAACTACAATGAGGTATCAATGACACAATGAGGTATCATTCTCACACCAGTCAGAATGGCCATCATAAAAAATCTACAGACAATAAATGCTGGAGAGGGTGTGGAGAAAAGGGAACCCTCCTACACTGTTGGTGAGAATGTAAATTGGTGTAGCCACTATGGAGAACAGTTTGGAGGTTCCTTAAAAAACTAAACATAGAACTACCATATGATACAGTGATCCTACTCCTAGGCATATACCCAGAGAAAACCATAATTCAAAAAGACACAGATACCCCAATGTTCACTGCAGCACTATTTACAATAGCCAGGACATGGACGCAACCTAAATGTCCATCAACAGAGGAATGGATAAAGAAGATGTGGTACATATATACAATGGAATATTACTCAGCCATGAAAAGGAGCAAAACTGTGTCATTTGCAGAGACATGGATGGACCTAGAGACTGTCATACAGAATGAAGTAAGCCAGAAAGAGAAAAACGAATATCATATATTAACACATATATGTGGGATCTAGAGAAATGGTATAGATGATCTTATTTGCAAAGCAGAAATAGAGACACAGACTTAGAGATAGAGAACAAACATATGGATACCAAGGTGGAAGGGGGGAGTGGGGATGAATTGGGAGATTGGGATTGACATATATACACTACTATGTATAAAATAGATAACTAATGAGAACCTACTATATAGCACAGGGAACTCTACTCGGTGCTCTGTGGTGACCTAAACGGAAAGGAAATCCAAAAAAGAGGGGATATATGTATAAGTATGGCCCATTCACTTTGCTGTACAGCAGAAACTGACACAGCAGTGTAAAGCAACTATACTCCAGTAAAAAATAATTAATTAAAAAAAAAATTTTTAAGGTATTCTCTGGGGAACAAGATAGACAAATAAGTAAATAAATAAATGGGTATTCACTGTAGAAGAGAAGATAAAGATTATTCTTAACCATAGGAAAAATGACGTAAAAATGTGGGCACAAAACTTTTTCTGTATAGTTGAATTACATGTTTCTTTCAAGCAAAAACCCAGTAGCAATTATAGTTATAAACTGAACCCATGACTTTCATTGTGTCAGCCTTTTGGGAGTCCTCCGAGAGCCTTCACTATTGTACTTCAAGCTTACTCTGCATTATGTCTTAATTAGATTAAACTGCATCACTTGAATCTGAGATCATCCTCAATCACATGGTGGAGAAGCTAATGAACCCATATGCTGAGCTATAGCTCTTAAAATCATATGGGAAAAATCTACAGAGTTTTTGATGGGTTTGTAAAAATTGTCCTTTTAGTCACCTTTCCAAATACACTATCAGAAACCCCCATTTATCTAGCCCTACTGGTGGCAAAAACAAGCACAAATTCTCATTCCTATAACTGATAAAATAAGAAGGCTTAATACACCAGGTTAAATCCCATATTTACCCATTATATGAATGAAAGTTTTCCAAACTCATAATAAACAAAAAATATTTTCACATTCAAAACATTAAATGTTCTTTCCTATTCAACTCTGTTTATAAGGATCCAGGGACCTAAAAAAGAAAAAAACAAAGAAACTAGGAAATAAGCCAATTTTTTAAAAAATGTTCAATGTCCCCATTCAATGGAACAAAATTCCATTGCCAGTTTTCAGCATAATAACCAAACAAGAAATTTTAACTCTTCGTTTTTTTGTTTTAATTTAGTCAGTACAGCTTTGTATATGTTCCTTATGGATAACACAGTATAAAACAGCCTAAAAGAGCTTCAATCAAATCTGACTGCATCTGAGGTTAGGATTTAGCCCATATTGTCTTATCTTACTTATGACACCCACTCATGAAGATCATTTTGTTAGTATGGAAAAATCGTGCATTGTGGGAGAGATTATTTGGGGGGAAAAATCTAAAACTTTCAAATGCTGAATTTAATTTACCATAAAATCTGGACTGCAAATAAATCATCACACTGATTGAAACTCACCTTTGAATATTTTTTTTTAAAGGTGTGAATATCTACAATACATTACAAAGAGAACACTGTTTTAACAAGGCTCAATTAGGGAATTCCCTGGCACTCCAGTGGTTGGGACTCTGAGCTTCCACTGCAGGGAGCAAGGGTTCAATCCCTGGTCAGGGAACTAAGACCCCGCATGCCTTGCAGCGGCCAAAAAAAAAAAAAAAAAAAGCTCAATTATTGTCGCCACAGGTAATAGCATATACATTAAGAGATTTCAGTGACCAAAGGATGTTTGTCTGCAGTTAGTTGAGCTTTTTTTGCCCTTTGTTTTCTTTTCTTTTCAAAGGACTGTTGCAATTAGGTGACATACTTATGCACATTTAATCACGATGCTTGTATATATTTTACATTGCTAATTACTGCTGCTGTGGTGACTGTTGTCCAAGTTAATAAAGCATATGGAACATATATACTTGCATGCATAAACCACCTCTGGAAAGATACACAAAAAGTAGGTTACTGTGATTTCTTCTGGATAGAGGAGCAGTTTTTTAGGGAAAAAGACTTCTTTTATCTTTATATTCTTGAACAATGAATCTGTGTAACTCCTTCAAAATTAACAAAATATTCTAAAATGAAACAAATGGAGCCAAAGACATGCACAAATTTAATACTGTTGTTTATGAAACAGAAAAAGATTACAAGCCAGTCATGCTAACCTAATATGTATGATCCATAAAAGGTATTTGCTAAATGGGACTACTTCCACTGCTCAGGGGGGACAAATCCGGATGTTCGGGTCTCAGCACAAAGCTGGCCTCACAGGTGTGAGTTGGCCCAACAGAAGGACAGGATACCCAGTCTCAGGTCCGAAGGCACCCCTTGCTAAGGAGAACACCCCCTCTTTGTTCCCTCCTTCACGGTGACTCACCGTTGCTGCCCCTTCACCCATCCACATAAACCTGTAGAGCCTTAAGGGGCAGGACCCTCTCCAGGAACCTTCCCCTGGAGGATGCAGTCCAGCCCTGCTTCATGACAGCTCAGGCATTTAGAGCTACTTCTCCACTCTTGAGCTTTTTCTCAGTTATCCTTATTTAATATTTATACTATATAACACTAATGGTATATGTGAGCAGGCCCTTTTTGCACAAAATTACACTAGTTCATTCACTCAGTAAATATTTACCAAGACTCTGTCATGTGTCGGGCCATGTGTTAGGCACTGAAAAATTTATGGCATGTAATTCTTTCAATAAAAACTAGAATTTAAAGACCATGGGCTTCCCTGGTGGTGCAGTGTTAAGAATCCGCCTGCCAATGCAGGGGACATGGGTTCGAGCCCTGGTCCGGGAAGATCCCATGTGCCATGGAGCAACCAAGCCCGCGCACCACAACTACTGAAGCCCGTGCGCCTAGAGTCCGTGCTCCTCAACAAGAGAAGCCACGGCAATGAGAAGCCCATGCACTGCAACAAAGACCTAACACAGCCAAAACTAAATAAATAAAATAAAATAAATTTTAAAAAAGACCAGAGGCAGGGGACTTCCCTGGCAGTCCAGTGGTTACGACTTTGCTTTCCAATGCAGGGGGTGTGGGTTTGACCCCTAGTCTGGGAACTAAGATCCCACATGCCTCGTGGCCAAAAAAACAAAATGTAAAACAGAAGCAGTATTGTAACAAGTTCAATAAAGCCTTTAAAAATGGTCCACATCACAATAATCTTTTTTAAATAAATAAATAAATAAATAAAATAAAGACCAGAGGTATCTAAGACTTACCCAGCACAATTATTATATTCCATTTATTTGACACCTTCCTACATGCCAGCATTATGCTAGATGCCCACAATACATTGTTCCTAATTTTTAATGGATATTAATATTTCTATTTTATGGATGAGGAAACTGAGGCTGGATGGATTTCAGTCATTTGCCCAAGGTCAAACAGTTGGTAAGTAGCTAGGTCAAAATTAGAGCCAGCTCTCTCTGGTTCCAAAGTCTAAGCTCTGCTACACCTAAGATGGCTACACCACTGCTGCCTCAGTGGAAAATAAGCAACTTTCCTTTTTGTATTAATTTAGAATATAGTGTCATTTTTCTTTTTCATTATTATTTTTACTCAAAAACACTTAAATGCAAAATTCCTAATAACATAGAAAAGCAAAGCTAAAATGTAAATTTAGTGAAGGCAGATAAAATAATGTTGGCTGCTAAAGGAAGCTGGGAGAGAAAATGACAAATTTTATAGTGTACTTCGTTCTATTTTACCTAGCTGAATATGACATTATTTCCTCTGGCCTTCTTTACTCTATGGCCTTAAATAAGTGGCTATTAAAGAGAATAGTCTTTCTTTAGCTAAAATAAATTAGGTGAATATAGCTCTTTCACTTGTGTGATGAAACACCCCCAGGAGACCAACTATATCAACTTCTACCTTGTGTTCTCAGTAATGTGAAAATCCCATCTACCATGTTGGATTTGGTCTTCAGAGGCCTACATTTTCAAAGCCTCTGTAATTCATTATATTAAATATTATTTAGTACCAGTTACATGCTACGAACTATGCAGAAGAGAAATCTGACCAGCACCTTTCCAGGGAGTTCTCTACATAAAAAACTTCAACCCTGGACACCATAGTTATTTTTCATACTGATGGGTTCCTTTTTACTTCAAATTTTTTAAGATGGGGCTGAGAACCGAGGGAGAAAGTATCTAATTTTTACAGCATTCATGCTAAACTTTTTCAAAGGATTGGCAGGGGTAAAAAGCCCATATCCTCTCAAAATTCTATCAGTGTTTTCATTCTAAACACTTTTTTCTGGAAGTCCTCACTCAGCATGCAGTGCATATTTGCAAATTTTTGAAAAGTTGAGTTAAGAATCAAGAAGTTTCTTTCCAGTTGTATCACAATAAAATCATGGAGGGGGCTGACGTTCGTCTATTAATGTGTGCAACAGTGTGCAAATGAACCACCACTTTCTACACCCCATTATTAAAATACACCAAACTGTTACTCTCCGTACATAGCCAAATTTTAAGATAAGAATATACTTTGGAAATCATTTAATCCAACTCCATTATTTAAAGGATACAGAAACAAAGGTAATTATGAGAACATTACCTAGGATTAGCCAAATAATCTCTTGTAACATGAGTTCATTGATATTTGTGTTTCCCAACTTTTCATAAAGCTCTTTGAAAGCAGAGGTTTTCCATCAAATGCACACTGAGTATGCACCGAGTATGAAGGAGGCACTGTGTAGGCTAAACAGGCCCAAAAATAAATAATCGAGAGTGATTACGTCGAGTCCTCAGCAGGGCTTTTGACTATGCCTGGAAGATTTGCAGGGAGGCATATCATGTGGACTGACATTTGAGCGGGTCTTGAAGGATGAGCACGGAGAGAAGGAGAATAGAGAACATTCCAGGCAAAGATAAGGAAGTAAAGACACAAAGTAGGAACCCAGCATGCCTGAGGAAATGAAGGCTTCCTATGTCGGAGTACTAAGCGCTGTGTCAAGTGGGCTTCATCCTAAAAACAATGGTGAACGAATGGAGATATTTAAGCATGACATAAGATTTGCACTTTGGGAATGTCCCTATATGGCCTTGAGGAGAATCACCTGTGGGAGAGAGGATGGTAGAGGAGAGGCTGATATCTGAGCTAAGTCCGTGACAGAGAGGAGGAAGAGAAACCAGATGCCACATTGGATTACTTCCTTTGTAACCCCTCACACCCATCAGCCCACTAAAATACTCCAAGCTTGCCAGTCTCAATTTATACAAGAATAAAGATTATTGTGACTGTCTGAATTACTAAGCAGAAGTCTTCCAACAAAAGGTAATGAGAGGTTTTTTTTGTTTTATTTTTTAACGTCTTTATTGGAGTATAATTGCTCTACAATGGTGTGTTAGTTTCTGCTTTATAACAAAGTGAATCAGTTATACATATACATATGTCCCCATATCTCTTCCCTCTTGCGTCTCCCTCCCTCCCACCCTCCCCATCCCACCCCTCTAGGTGGTCACAA
Source organism: Neophocaena asiaeorientalis asiaeorientalis (assembly GCF_003031525.2). Taxonomy (NCBI): domain Eukaryota; kingdom Metazoa; phylum Chordata; class Mammalia; order Artiodactyla; family Phocoenidae; genus Neophocaena; species Neophocaena asiaeorientalis. The sequence continues at coordinate 1,389,230 of NW_020172826.1, forward strand.
AGCACCGAGTTGATCTCCCTGTGTTACGCGGCTGCTTCCCACTAGCTATCTATTTTACGTTTGGTAGTGTATATATGTCCATGCCACTCTCTCACTTTGTCACAGCTTACCCTTCCCCCTCCCCATATCCTCAAGTCCATTCTCTAGTAGGTCTGTGTCTTTATTCCCGTCTTACCCCTAGGTTCTTCATGACCTTGTTTTTTCTCCCTTATATTCCATATATATATATATTCCATATATATTCCGTATGTGTTAGCATACGGTATTTGTTTTTCTCTTTCTGACCTACAATAAGAGTTTTTTAAACTAAAAGTGAATTGATTGTATAAGAAATAAATTCCCCAGATTTTTATTAAACTAAATGCTAATAATTGAAAATTTAAATTTACCTCAAATTAGCCAAGTGTCACACAGAATCTTATATAGTCCTGTGGAAGAACCAAACTGGCACTGAACTACATCAGCAAATTGGGCTGCTGAATAACCATTTATATCCAGAAAATTAACGTAACCTTTGCATTTCTTGCTTGCCAGAAGATAACAAAATGCCAAGTTTTCAAAATAATATTTTCATATGATTATTACTTCTGAATAGATATATTTAGTTGATTGAAAGCAATTATGTTTGACCCAATGCTTTCCAATATTATCAAAAGTACCAATGGCCACCTTTCTCAGTGTGTCAGCAATCCTATTTTAAGGAAATTATCACTCTGTGCATCAGAAAGAGACCCATCCTAGTAATTAGAAAAAGAAAAGGCTGACACCTCCATCTTGGGCAAGTGGCATTACCTCTGGGTCTCAGTTTTCTTCCATGCAAATTGTGATAGTAATGTCTGTCATATTTGCTGTCCAGGTTGCTATAGAGATCAAATGACTATAAAAATAAAGAATTTTTAAAGGACATTTCTTCTTTACATGGCAAAAAGCAGGACTGCCTGACACAGACCTGAATCCTCTTTCCTCTAAATAGAGTATACAATCAGTACCAATCACCTTAAAAATCAATCACGTATTATGTGATGTTTCTTTGCATATTCATTACACAATCCCAAATTTTTCAAAGCATCTTTTATTTTCCTGTCAATCAAATGTTCTGTTTATTTTTTCAATTTTAAAAGAGTTGATAATCAAAACTCAATCCAAAAATCTGCTTTTCTGATTCTCTAATTAAAAATACCCTAATTTTCTGGGTACAGATTACTTTCATCTCAAATTTCCAATTCTGTGTATAGCAAAAAGAGATGAAAAGAAAAATACATAATTTAATAAGATTCTAATAAATTAAGCAGCTATTCTTTTTAGCTTTAGACTGATTTACAGAGGGAGAAATCTTTTCCATAGATTAGTTGACAGTTGTGGAAAGTAAAGTATTACCTTCCATATAGTGAATACATATAAAGATCTTTCATCTAATATTTGTCAATATTGTTGAATATATGGGAAATACGCCAAGCCCTAAGGGAAAGAGGCAATCACATAAAAATGCTAAAAAATATCTTGCCAATTAATTCTGTTAAAACAAAGAGTTTAAGAATTCAGAGAAACTACCTCCTTCTTTGTAAAGTTAAGTACTTAAGATTCTTGAAAATATAAACGGAAAAATCATATTCTATACATAACTGGAAAATAATTACTAAACTCAGCAAGTAAAACTGGTATAATGGATATTTAAGTAGCCTGGTGCAATACATATGGTTATGATACTTATAAATTGTCTAGAAACATTATACTGTGTATCATACAATATACAGATGATTAAATTTATGAAAATTTTCACCATGTGTTAGCACAGTAAAAACCATTGATTATATTTTATCATAAATAATTGAGACCCAGAGTTATTGATTTTTGAACTTTCCTTTGATTGTGTTTAAAATACAAAATTAGTTTTTACACAGAAGGTACATGTATATACAATGGCCCTCTTTATGGAGCCAGTGTTTTACTAAGTCCCTTTTTGTCACTCTACAAAAGAGCAGGCTTAGCCTACCAACAAAACAGCTGAAAAGAACAGTAGCAAAGAGTAAATGTCCCCCTTCTGGGTCTATAAAAACTGTCCCTTCCCATCATGAAGAAGGTGGGCATGTAACATGGCTGGGAGGCAAGTACTGGAGTTATTGTGCATTGTGTATGATCTCAAGTGGAGAAAACCATCTGTCCTTTTGCCCTGAAAAAGGACCCCCTGTGAGCCTCTTCTCATGGACCACTACAGTTTCCGTCAACCCTAACACTGCATAGGCTTTGAACTGATGTCTGACTGCCACAAAAGTTCATCGCAAGCCACTTTTCCCCAGAGGTTTCATAGGGTTTAGTATGAGGTGACCAACCATGGCCTAACAAAAAGATTAGTGTGTCTGGGCACAAAGCAAGATAGAGATATGAGTGACGCTCTTTGTAACATCTTGCCACACAGAACAGAGAACAGTGGATGTAGTCAACTATAGAATATGCAGAGGCGCCTGAGGGAGAAGAAAAGAGGACTGGAGAGGGAATCTGTCTTCACTTAGAAACAAGTGATCTTTAAGGCCAACAGGCATCTTCCCAAAGAGTTTTAATAATTCTGTCTCTTTGTATAAGAAATATTAATAGAAATGACAATTTTATCCAACCTCAGGCAAAATTAAGAATATAGTGCAAAGTTAGGTTTCTCTCTGTAAAGTTTTCTTTAGAAGGCAATCACTTGGTAGAGCTGTAGAATTATAACAGGCCCTAGGGGTTCTCTACCCACCACCCTGAAGACAAAGCGGTAGAAGCCTTTCTTCAAAATCTTTGACAGGAAGTCATGTGAGTGTTTTCTTCCTCTCATCCTCCCTCTACTGGGCAAACACTACAGATCGTTCAATGTTAAACTCAAAGACAATCTCTTCTATAGTCTTTCCTGGCTCACTCCACGTATACTGCTCTCATAGAACTGATAACATTTAATAATGTTTATTACATGTCTCTTCTTACTAGATGATAAGCTCTCAAGGATAAAGATTGTGTCATATTATTGTGTACACCTTAAGACAGTGCTTGACACATAGAAGGCAATTAATAACTATATGTACTGTAATTCTTGAAATCTCCCCCATGATGGACAGCCCAGCACGTGAGAAGGAAGACATTTTTTTTTAGATTTTTTTTTTAATTGTAGTTGATTTACAATGTTGTGTTACAAAGGAAGCCATTTTTACACAACCTTGCTGTTGGGGGGTGGGGGGTGCATAGCAAGATTTATTCCCTGTTAACTTCCACCTGGATCCAAGTTCTGCCCTGCAGTTCTAAGCAGACATAGTCCACCACGCATCTGATGACAGCCACCCTGCTTTCCTTAACATCACTACCACCATCTCTAGCTCTTGTCTCTTTAAAGCTAAACGTTCCCATTTTCTGCTGCTGTTATTCCTACAAGATAAATTTTAGATGTTTTTTAAAAAAAAAAAGTTTAGATGTTTTTCATCCTCATTGCTTTCCTCTAGAACTGCTCTAATGTGACAGTATTTCCCTTAAAACTAAACAAAATGCTACGTGCATGGTTCAAACTGCATCTCACCCAGTAGAACTACTACCTACTTGTTCCATGCACAATACTGTTATTGATACAACATTATGTGTCCCCCTTTGCCTTCTCCTTGGTGTCCTTCCATCTGTGCTTCTGAAAGGGATGACTGAAAACTTCAGTGGAATTAGGACCTGTTTTCTCAATGACAATATATTTAACCAAACAGACAGGAAACCCCTGTGTAAAGTCCATCATCATCCATACATTCATACTAATTTAGAACTTTTCTTAAAAGCCCAAGATTATAAGCAGTTGCTTCAAGGAATTAGCCTGATTGAAATACAAGAGGCAGGAGTGGCGCAAGAGAGGAAGGAGGGACAATCTTACTAATTTCTTCAGTTTTGAAACAAAAAATTTTAAAAATTTCTCTTCTCAAAGTAACTAGCAACTAATTTTGGATTTTTTTCCTATAAGTAAATATCAGAACAATGTCCCAAGAAAATCTGTTTTCCTACACTTCAAACAACAAATAAGAGTCTACTGAAAATATTAACACAGTTCACAGAGAAATTTCACTCAATAGTAAATACGTTGGGAATCTTTCATAGAACTTAGATTATTTCCATGTATCTGACACTACTTCTACAGACCAATATTAGAGTTTTCTGGCCAATTAACGTGTCTTGTTATCATTATGTTACACCATGACTTGCATGTGAATATTTTCTCAACTCAATATGTGCTATTATTTTAATGAACTTGAGATGAATCAGCACATCAGTTCCGGCCACCTCTCTGCAGCACAGTAATAGAACTTGATCTATATAATTTCAAACCCAGTATAATCTACTAGCTAGCATGCAACTATGGAGCTTTATAAATGTACAATGATTATATCCTCTGTCTAGCATTCATATTTCATATATGCTGAAATGGTATACTGAAATAAGAAATTATTTGGCAGCTCCAGCAAACAAAAAGGCTGGATGGCTTAAATGATTAAGTATTTTTTAATTTAGTCCTGTAATTCCTTGGGGAATGTTTTTTATGTTTTTCCTATGAAAGTTACTTTGTAGAGCTGAACGACCACTTACTAATTCTTACAGTATTCTGAAGAATTAAATATACAACCATATATATAAGAAATGTATTTCTTATGAAAATTTACAATATGCTACACTGAGTACTTAGGTCTGGCTAATTGTGAGAAATTGCCTTCTGCTAATGATGTGGTTAAAATAAGAATATTTTCCCCACGGAATACCTTTCAGTTTCAATTCTGTTCACGAAGAATTTGGTGACTTGGACAAGAGGTTCACCTCCCTTGAAGAACTCTCTTGACAAATTATTTTTTTAAGAAAGTAAACTAATCCTCCAATTTGTTACAACTGGTTTAATATTCAAGTTCAAATTCTGCTTTAATTGTAGTTATAAGACTTTCATAGTCAAGGGCCAAGGAAGGCAACTGATCTAGTGTTTAGCCATTAAGAAGGTAACTTTATGGTTTTTTTAAAAATATACATCTCTCATAATTAGAAGCAAACTACCAGTTCTTGAAAAGTAAAACAGTGTATAAAAGCAAATAATCTAATATAAAAGATATTTTATAAAACATGTCTTCTGCAGAACAGACCACTTCTGAAAATCCTACAATTAAGGGTACAAACATGAATAATCAGCTCTAATAAAGAAATCCCAATCTATGATTCTAAGAGTACTGAGAGATGGGGCAGGGTCTAGCAGCTAGCAAAGGATCTACATCATCTTATGGGGAAGCTAGGGTTCCTAGAGCTCTTCCAAAAAACTGATCTGCACCCCCAGTTTCAGAGCAAGCATATTCTCACAGAAGCCTTCAGAGCAGAGCCAATGCAGAAACACTTCACTATTTGATGATGATCCTTTTAACAGCTTGAATAATCACACTGAGATTCAAGTATTTGCCTCGGTCTTAAACTGGTGTCTTTCACACAAGTGAATGCTAACTCTCTGGGTCTGCTTTAGGACCAAAGAAAACATAAAAATATTAAGCACTTCAACAGGCCTGAACAAAGAAGATGAAAATATGAGCAAATTTTAAGTATTCCCTTCTCTTTACCAAAGTGCATTACTCTCTGTTTAAAAGATGTTTTAAGATGAGAAACAACCCAAATGTTTATCCATTGACAGTATTGTTTCAATTACACATCCATTCAATTGAATCCTATTTAGCTGTTAAAGCAACAAAGGATGAGACAGTATCACCTATAAAATATTCTTGCCAAAAATGCTTAACCTGAATTTTATCAATTTTATAGGAAACACACCCTTTTGGCTCTCAAAGCAGCACCATGGTGGTCGGCAAGAACAAGAGCCTTATGCAAGGCAGCAAAAAGGGAGCCAAGAAGAAAGTGGTTGATCTGTTTTCTAAAAAAGATGGGTAGGATGTAAAACCACTAGCTATGAGAACTACAGGAAAAACACTAGTCACAAGAACTCAAGAAACCAATGTTGACCTGATGACCTCAAGGGTCATGTTTTCGAAATGAGCCTTGCTGATCTGCAGAATGATAAAGTTACATTTAGAAAATTCGAGATAATTACTGAGGATGTTCAGGTAAAAAAACTGCATGACTAACTTCCGTGGCATGGATCTTACTTATGAAAAATGTACTCTACAGTCCAAAAAAAAAAAACGGTAGACCATGATTGAAGTTCATGTTGATGTCAAGGCTAGTGATGGTTATTTACCTCATCTGTTCTGTGTCAGCTTTACTGAAAGTCTCAACGGAGTCAGAAGGCCTCTTTGCTAAGCACCAGCAGACTTACTGAAAAAAACCTAAAAAGTTTCAAGACGTTGCTTAATTTTTCTTTTGTGATTAAGAATGCACTCAAGCAACTAGAGTGTGAGTTTGTTATGAACTGACTCTATATCATGAGCTGAAAATTGCAGTCTTGAACAAATCCCTGACATCAGCTTACTATATTTTTTTAAATTCTTCTCTTTTCCAAAAACATTAGAAAACGTAGATTCCAAATAAATACGGTATTTTTAAAAGTTAGAGAGACGGGGTCTTCCCTGGTGGCACAGTGGTTGAGAGTCCGCCTGCCGATGCAGGCGACACGGGTTCGTGCCCTGGGCAGGGAGGATCCCACATGCCGCGGAGCGGCTGGGCCCCTGAGCCATGGCCGCTGAGCCTGCGCGTCCGGAGCCTGTGCTCCGCAATGGGAGAGGCCACAGCAGTGAGAGGCCCGCTTACCGCAAAAAAAAAAAGTTAGAGGGACGGAAATAACAGTTATTTTGACATTTTAGCTTCCTTTCTAATCAAACAGAAGAGATTCTAACTTTGCAAGGAAGGACTAGCACTCCACACCTTAAGCTGCCTTTATTTATTTCTTGTTTTTGCGGTACGCGGGCCTCTCACTGCCGCGGCCCCTCCCGTTGCGGAGCACAGGCTCCGGACGCGCAGGCTCAGCGGCCATGGCTCACGGGCCCAGCCGCTCCACGGCATGTGGGATCTTCCCGGACCGGGGCACGAATCCGTGTGCCCTGCATCGGCAGGCGGACTCTCAACCACTGCGCCACCAAGGAAGCCCTTAAGCTGCCTTTAGAATGCTTAATTGGCCAGATGGTCCGTTCTGGAAGGTAGATGGATATGAGCTGGCTGTGACCTAAAGGGACAACTTAATGGTGGTTAACAACTAATAATCTACTCAAAGCATATTTTTACATGCAGGAAGCTCAATCGCAGTCAAGAATAGGAAAAGCCACTTCCAAGTTCTTCATGGTTATGTAACAGTTATTCATCTGTTTTTTCCCCAAAATACTGGTTTAAAAGATTATGTCCAGCTATTTAATAAGGAGCAACACTAAAGTAAAGAAAACAACAGTGGGTGTAAGACTATATAAGACCATTTGCTAGTCACTCTACTAAACTTTCTTCCTTGAAAACACTTCCCTTCCTTGAAAACCCCTAGAACAGGGACTGTTCTTTCTAAGTTATAGTCAAATGCATTGTCAATATAATCATGAATCCTTGCTGAGTTTACAGAATATGTCAATATGCCACCCTGCAGGCAGGAGAAAACCAACTTAATGGGGAAACTGATGAGTCACGCCGTTAACATTCTGTTTTTGCTTCAAGTACGTTTGAGAAACTAGTTCACCTCTCCATGAAATCGTGTTTTTATATGAAGAATAAAGTTCATACTAAGCAATTCTTCAGCTACTCCAAAAATACAGTAGAATGTTGATAGATTACTGACTGCATTTTAAATCCATCTTTCCATTGAATAAGAGCAAAAGAAACCAAAGTTTCTGCAAAGCCTTCAGGACAAAACTTCAAGAACAGTCAAGTGCTTCAGAAATGATTATTATAATCAGAATACTCTTTTGTACTTAGAACACTAGAATATTTTTCCCTCTATAGCACGAAAACTAAACCAGAGCTAAATGGTGAAAAAATGAACAGACTTTGGAAGGAATTGTGAGAATATTTCACTTAACTATAGAATCAAGAACAGTTTAAAATATTTTTAAATACCATTTGCTAATTCTTTATACTATGGTTGTATTACCCCCTGCCTTCAAAAGTTCCCTACCACGCCAGTGAGGATGCCAAGAGATCAGCACTTCTATTCATTTTCTAATGTGCAATTTGTATGCATTGTGGGCTGTAGAAATGTTTGTAATATTTGAATCGCCAATTCCACTTATAGGTAATTATCAGCGATCCACACAAAGACATATATCAGATTATTCACTGTGAAGTTATTTATAAAAGCATTAAAATAATTAAAAGGCACAAAAAGAGAGAAATTGTTAATGGGGAAAGGGAAGGAGTAAGGGGCAACATAGGGGTAGGGGAGTAAGCGGTACAAATTATTAGGTATAAAATAAGCTACAAGGATATATTATACAACACGGGGCATATCAACTATAAATGGACTATAACCTTTAAAAATCACTATTTTGTATACCTGTAACCTACGTAATATTGTACAGCAACTATACTTCAATAAAAAAATTTTTTTAAGCTATGTGAATGCTTTTAGGTAGGTCTTACACTCCAATTTGATGATAGGATACCCTAGTTTAATGAAAACATTTATCAACCCACAAAACAATTTGCTCTTAAGACATATTTTTTATCTAAACAGAAAAAAAATGTTCCATGACCATAAACAGTTAAAACATGATATATTCCCCATTTTGGAGATTCACAATATACAAATCCTACAGTCCATAAATCTGCTTATATTTGTGTAACCCCGTGCATCTCTAATTTGTCTTGAAACTTCCTTCCTCAGAACATTTGTTAACAGGAAAAGGAAATGGCATTCTGAGGAACACAGCTGGGCACATTGCAATAAACAAAAGACAAGACAACTGAGTGCATGCATCACTGGTAGAAAGACAATTCCAAAGGTACTCATAAATAGATTAATGGCAACCAAAGGGAAAGACTACTAGAAAGCCACTTGGTTCTGTCCTGAGCTCTCTTAAGCTCGGGCATTTCATCACAGAATCCGAAGAAAACAATGTTGGTCGGTTCATTAAATTTCCAAATCATACGAAGCCAAGATGAGTTGGAAATGTATTGAAAGAATCATGATCCGAACAAATTCTGACAAGGCTGAAGTTGGATTCTATAAAAATAGACGAGAATTTAGTGAATAAATATAATATAAAGGCTTGATTTGCCTCCCCCTCCCCCCAAAAAAAACCAAATCTATAAAATTAAGAGTGAGAAAGACAGGATGTAACAGCAGCATAAATGAAAAATAATTAGGGGTTTTCACCAATGCTAAACTCAGTGACAGTTAATAGAATTATGGAACCAGCAAGAAAATTACTAAAATATTAGGCTGCATTAATCAGCAGTAATAGTATCCAGAACTAGGGAAGTTTTCTTCTCTCTCCCTCCGGTATATATGCCCGCCAGGCCATCTGGAGCTTTATTCAAATCAATGTGCAACACTTTAAGAAAGAAGTAGACAACCCGAAATGCCTGAAGGAGTCAAGGGCATTTATTCCAAAAATAAAAACCTCAATAAGAAATATAATAGGTGATTTCAAATATTTGAAGAGTTGTCATAGGACAGAGGTATTTGATTTATTTTTTATGATGCAGGGTGGGGATGGTGTACAGAATCAAATGAATGCCCACAAGAAGATGAATTTTAACCTAACAAACAGAAGAAACTTTTTAATAAGCCAGTCTAAAGACTGAATGATCTATTCAAGAGACAATCATAAGTTAATGACCATTTAACCAGAATGTCACGGAGGGAATTCAAGTACCAGGTGCAAATGTAAGTCTGGATAACCCTTAAAGACACTCCCAGCACTGAGATTCTAACATACTATCAGAGACAGCATTACCACTTGGAGATATTACCAAGAACCACGCAGTACACTCTATATGGAATCAAGGACACCAGTGCCAACGGGTACCAGAAGCTGACTCAGGAGATCCAGTTGTCATTTTGCAGGATTTTGCAAGCCCCATCGTTAAACAGTCATTGTTAAAAGTTAAATTATATAAACTTACAATGAAGTAAATTATATTAAAAACAAAGCTAATAAACACCCAAACTTATCACTTTCTAATGCCACTTTGTTAACTTGCAATTGAGGGAATTCAATTCTGACTCTGGTAGGACATTCACACCTTGGAAATCTACAAATGCTACAAATCGGGGCTTTTTCTTTTTTGAGAGCGGTTAAGTATTTATCATCAGCACATCACATCAGTAGTACCTTTCATCAACAACTATTTATTAAGCTCCCACATATACAGCTTTAGGCTGTGTGAAACAGAAGTACAAATCAAAGCAATCTTCCTCAGGAAACAGGAAAACCAGAACTAGGAAGCAATATCTGAACTTTGAAAAGTGATCTGCCTTTTTATTGAATACATTGTGGTACATTTATACAACGGATTACTCTACAGCCTTTAGAAAGAATGATGGAAATCAATGTGTGTTGGGAAGATACACAACAAACTAATAACAGTAGACTCCTCTAGCGAGGAGTGTACCATTTTTAATACAAATGTTTGCTTTTTTGTCATGTGCATATGTTATTTTAATAATAATAACAATGCTGTAATCAAACACAAAGAAAGAGGTCGACCTTGGGCAATACTTTGACCACCAGGTAAAAAGAGAGAAGCAGCCACAGGGAGAAAAGAGAAGTGGCCTTGACAAAAGCAGTAGAAGCAGAGATAAAATTCTTAAGCTCAGAGGACACTGTACTGGACGCCTCCTGCTGAGGGGATGATAATACGTCCTGACTGTTCTGACCACCTCCCATCTCCTATTCTTCTAGGGCAGCGGTCCCCAACCTTTTTGGCACCAGGGACCAGTTTCATGGCAAACAATTTTTCCATGGATCGGGGGGCGGGGGGCTGGGCGAATGGTTTTGGAATGATTCAAGCGCATTACATTTATCGTGCCCTTTATTTCTATTATTATTACATTGTAATATATAATAAAATAATTATACAACTCACCATAATGCAGAATCAGTGGGAGCCCTGAGCTTGTTTTCACTTGCCAGTTACTGACAGGGTTCTGATATGAGTCTGCCAGTAACTGATTTATCATGGTCTCTGTGCAGTCAAACCTCTCTGTTAATGATAATCTATATTTGCAGCCGCTCCCCAGCGCTAGTATCACCGCCTCAGCTCCACCTCGGATCATCAGGCGTTAGATTCTCACAAGGATTATGCAACCTAGATCCCTCGCATGCGGAATTCACAGCAGGGTTCGTGCTCCTGTGAGAATCTAATGCCACTGCTGATCGGACAGGAGGCGGAGCTCAGAAGGTAATGCGAGTGATATGGAATGGCGATGGGGCGCGGCTGTAAATACAGGTGAAGCTTCACTCACTCACCCGCTGCTCACCTCCTGCTGTGCGGCCCAGTTCCTAACAGGCCACGGACGGGTACCAGTCCATGGCCCAGGGGTTGGGGACCCCTGTTCTAGAGGAGCCAGCTGCAGAGTTGATATTCCTGCCTTCCTTACTCACTGGGTATCCTGAAATCGCTAGCAGTGATTCCGACCCCTGGGGGACATCTGGTAATGTTGAGACACTGTTTCATTATGGAAATTGAGTGCAACTGGTATCGAGTCAGGAGAGGCCAGGGATGCTGCTAAACATTCTACAATGCACAGGACCGCTCCCCACAACAAAGAATTATCCAGTCCAAGATGTCAGCGGTAACAAAGCTGAGAATCCCTGCACCACTGTTACTTAAGGCCACCTGAATGGACCTCTGTTCTTTAAAAGCCAAGAGAGGCTAGCCAAGACCCAGAGATGCTCTCCTCACTAGAAAACATGGCCATAGAATCTGAACTGATATTTAAGAAACCCTGCAAGTCTCCTTAAAAATAACTGCCATGGAAAGTACACTGGAGAGGGGTTAAAAATGTTACACTTGACCTAACAACTCACAGAGATCATTTATATTCAGAAAAACCATCTAATTGGTATGGCACCATCATTTCTGCAAAGTATCACAGTACTCATTAGAGAACTTTTCCATTTTCTAGAAAAAAGTCTCTTAGAAATTCAAATATCAACTCCTCTAACAACACATTGCTATTTTTGAAGTTATGAAAAGTAAATGAAGTGGAATTATGAGTTCAAATACCAATTATCATTATAGTTTTAAATCCATTAAAATTGGATACAGTTGGCTACAGGCTATACTTTTGTAGCTTTTAGTTCTCTTGTAGTCCAGTCTACATATCTGACACCATTGTTCCTTCATAAGAGCTTAGCAGCCTACTTATTTCTTTAAATAGTAAAGCATATGGCACTGGGTCTCATTCATAGTTAATCGCAATAAATATTTTATTAATTGAATAAAAAATTGTTTAAAGACTACTATACACATGACCCCTTCACCTTTGCCAGAGTTGATTGGAGTTAGGTAATACCAGAGGTCAGTTACTACCCACAATATAGAAATTTTACATACTAATATCCAAAATATTTAATATTTATAATCAACCCTCTCCTCCATCTAGTAATATGGGACTACCAGAACATAAGCTGCTTCTGACGAAGCTAAATATTTCCCTACCAAAAAACCCACCACTCACCATGTACTTTCAATGTATTGGCCCTCACCCAGCCCCTATCCTAACATACTTTCTTCCTAGAATGTATACGCAGTGCCGTTATCTAGCTTCAGCCATTCTTCTGCCAAAATTCCAGTGGGTTCAGCCAAAAGGTGGCAGCAACTGAAACAGGTAGAAACAAAGAAGAGCATCCATACACCTGGGCAGCTGAGGGCTAAGCTGTTTGGGATGCTGGTAAGTGAACAGTGTGGGCAGGTAGTGGCAGAAGGGGAGGGAGATCAAACAAGGCAGGGACAACAGGAGAGGTGACTGGCCAAGAACAGGAAATAAATCTTAGAGTATGGACTAAAGACAAGCTGTCTGAAGTAGCAACGCATGAATGAATACGAAGGGAATTGGATGGAGTGTCCAACGGAAAGCCAAACGAGTAGGTAACTGAAGTCAAAGCCAGGATGCCCAAAATAGCAGCACAGAATCCCAGAGGCAACCACATGTTCACACCAGGCAAATATGGCCTATGTAAATGTAGTTGCCTGGGCATAGTGTACCAAAACGCAAGAGCAAGGTCAGCAATTCCTTCTTTTACATTAGTGAAACTACTCACGGATACCCAAATACAGGAAGCTGAGTCTTCCAAAGTGGTCTCTACCTTAAACAAATCTTCAGTGTTACCATTTTAAAGGCTACTTACGTACATCATGCCAGTAATATAGGCATAGCGATCAGCACTAGCCCCCCATGGGTCTAGTACATAAAGTACATAAAGCCTAACTGAAAGGAACTGTCCTTTAAATAATTTTAGCAACAATAAGAAAATTGAGTACCACAAGATAAGAACACGGGTAAAGACAAAAAATAAATAACCATTACTACACTAAAGAGAAAAAAAAAATTCTTACCTAAAGAATTTTTTCCTGTAAAGTTGCTTTAGTGTAATGTAGGGGGAAAATATGCACTCCAGCAGAAAACTATGCATTGTCTAGAGCACACCCTTCCTACTTATGTCATTCTGATTCTTTGGGAGCTATTTTAAAACTCTGTAAGTTGTAGATAACTAATAACAAAGCCAAATAAATCTTGTCTATAGACATGCAAATTCTTTCTGGCTGAGTGCAATTGACTTGCCTCCCTCACTGTGGCAAAGTCCAGTTTTGCCTCCATTTATACATCAATTTCAATATTCTACAACTATAAATGTGTCTGTCTTTAAATCCTCCTTTGAACTGGTTATCACATCTCACCACCTACTTCTTCAATGATTTAAGTGAAGTCATTAACATGTTCATTTTCTATATGTAGGCAAGTCATGGTTTTACCTTTTTTGAAAATTATCTTTTAACAGTAGTTTTGGAGAAACAATTAGTTACTTTTTGAAATTTGGGAGAAATATTGATACTTACCATTGATGTTTTCTCAGTTATACGGCTGGATTTAATCACAAGTATAGCTATTGCCCAGGAAAAGCCTAGAGGTTTGGGGACCTAAGGGTGACAAAGTCCCTGAATGGTCAAATTAGAGGTGGACCGTAGGCCAGGCAGAGTGTCATCCATTGAATGGAGACAAAAATAGAGTTTATATTCATGCTAGAGAAGGGGAGGAAGAGAGGGTGGAAAGGAGAGAGGCCTGACTAGAATGGGAGTTCTCATTCAACAGTACAGAAGACCCTCTATTTTTGTAGTCTCATAGGTAGTACATGGCTACATCCCAAAGACAACCTTGTCCACTCTGTTTGCTAACAACAGCTCACTTCAGGACAATGCTTGTTCATCTCTGTCTCTGGGTGTGTTTGTTGTGTTCATTCTTGGTTTTCAGAAGTTCAATGAACATTATTAATCTCATCACACCCTATAACTATAAAGCCATGTGAATGTTCAAAATGCTAGTGGTATATGACTACAGTTAAACAAAAATGGAGACTAAAAAATTGAAAATGAGGAGAAAAATGATGTATGATATACATATCTAGGGGATAAATGTGACCGATTACAAAATTCCTCTATCTGGGATTTATTTCTTCTTGAGGATTGGGGCTGGAAGCAAGGGTTTTCTACTCAAACAGATGAAGGCTTAAAAGAATAAAATACATTCTGAATCTAATGTGTCATGGGGTCACACATAGAAAACAGAAAGTATACCTCAGACCTCTCAATTCAAGGATACTTTTGGCCATAAAAATAAGTTAACTTTCTTTTTAACATTCCAAAAATCGTAACATAAAGTTTACCACCAACACATAGCATTCCTCATACAGAACTTGATTACAGAACCAAAGTAATATTCAGGAGAGTATCAGAAGTAGCTGAAATCTAAAGCATTAAATAACTATGCACGGAAGGAAACCATATAGAAGAACATAAAGGCCCTGGTTTCTTTACGGATGTAGTTTCTCAATGCTAGAGCTTTTCTTTTATTCAAAACTTCCAGATGCATAACATGTAGAGTAGTACTAAGCCACGCACGCTGTCAAGCTTGCTGCTTAAACTCCTGGGAAGTTGTCAGTATAACCATAGGGTTTTGACAGTATATTTAGGGAATACAGTTTGTTTGGTTAGACCTCTTTTTTGCAGCTCACAATAGCTTTGGCTGGTATACTTGGTCTTTCCAGCCGTTAGTACTTGGTCAGTCTACCTTTGCTGCTTTACTAGTAATTGTCTTCTCTCAAAAGGCAAAGTAACTTAAAAAAGAAAAGTCATTTTTCTCTTCCAGAATTCCTGGAAGTCCATAGTTTAAGGCTGTGGGACTTCCCTGGTGGCACAGTGGTTAAGAATCCGCCTGCCAATGCAGGGGACACAGGTTCGAACCCTGGTCCAGGAAGACCCCACGTAACGCGAAGCAACTAAGTCCGTGCACCAAAACTACTGAGCCTGCGCTCTAGATCCCGCGAGCCACAACTACGGAAGCCTGGGAGCCACAACTACTGAAGCCCACGCCTAGAGCCCATGCTCCGCAACAAGAGAAGCCACCGCAACGAGAAGCCTGCGCACTGCAACAAAGAGTAGCCCCTGCTCACCGCAACTAGAGAACGCCTGCGAGCAGCAACGAAGACCCAACGCAGCCAAAAATTAATTAATTTTAAAAAGACTGTGTATTAAGGAGAAAATAAACTGCTCACCAAAACTCAATAACTTGTACAGTTGTCATTCTACTGTCTGCCCAATAAGACAATCAAGGTGTTGCACTTGACCAAACTACTGTCCACAGCTAGCTACTCATACAGTAAACAGCATTGCTGATGGCACTGGACGTTCACCTCGACGGGAGGAAGAGTTTTGTCTTTCAAACTTCTTTTTGCAGTACTTGTTACAGAATGGTTGTGCCCAGATCTACACTTTCTTTCTGAAATATACTACATATATCCCTTCAGTATTGGCTAAAATGTTGTTAATTCCTGAAGATTTTTCCTATTATTATTTAAACACAGATGCACAATTCATATATTCACATTGTACTGTCAATTTAAATTTTAATACGTAAACATCATCAGTTTAACACAAATAAGAATCAAATCAATAAGTCTCAAAGATCTTAGAAGTATCTTTAATAACAACTTTCTCGCAATATAAATTTTCTATAAATAATATAATTTGGAGATAGTTACTTTATGTACACTACTTTGCAAACCAAGTATTCACTATTAGTTGAAAAAAATCAATTGCTTTAAATAAATATAGAGAAGAGGCAATAGATTGCTGTAACTTGGTGAGAAACTCCCATATTAATATCCAAAATTAAAGAATAAGCAAAAATACAAAGGAAGAAATGTGAAAAAAACACACAAAAAAAAACTGTCATAAAAAACAAGAACAATGTAATGACTTGAAAGCTTAAAAAAATAAGTGACTTTAGGACAAGGGGTGAGGTGAAATGCCGATTTCCTGACGCACAGTCCCACGCTCAATTATACAATGCACTTTTTCAGCTTTCCAGCACTACCTCTATTATTACATCTCCTTTGCTATACTACTAAAACCCATTAAAGAACAGTATTATATTAACAGTCATTTCTGGATTCTATTCATTTTAATAAGTAATTTTGGTCCCATCATTCCTTGTAATGTTTGTAGTTACAGAATTTGGAGATGAGTTGTGTTGACAAACATATGGTATCCCGAGACAGAGGAGCTGGGATCACAGTGGAGATTGGACTTCCAGTAATTTTCTAACAGTATCCAATGGATTCCTAAGGTTTTTTGGAGATCCTCAGGGGCCATCACGCAGGGAGTGGGGTGGGCAACGGAAAGAAAAACCATATAGGGTTTTGGCCTCTGTCCCCTCTGACCTCCAAGGTCAATCACTGTGTGTGTAGCTGACATTGTATCCAATTTCATATACTGGATTTCCTCCTAAGATCTTTTCTAAAGGTTCAGCCTCCTTGAGAAATGCTAGAAAACACCTGAACCACTTGAACTCTAAGGTTTGTATTATTTTTAATATGTTTTGGCTCACAAAGACCTCAGGGAAAATGTTAAAAGGCATAGGGATAAGGATATTAGTGTATGTAAAGAGATAAGCCACAATAAAAGTTCTCAACCAAATCAAGTTGACAGATCTTCATTATGATCATTACGAATTTTTATAGCTAACTTTCTGTAGAGAACTCTACACTAAGCCCTAGAGATACACAGATACAAACCAGAACCCCAGCCATGGAGCTCATAAATGAGATTGGTAGAAATGGAATCACAACCCACTCCCTCAGGAAGTGGAAGGCAATTACCCTGTGAGACCACTTAGCAGTTAGCATCAGGGTCTGCCCACAGGGACACCTGGTCCTTGACACACTTAACTCACTTGACCCCCAACCAGGTTAATAACCATCCTCAGAAAGGCAGCTATTTAAGGTACCTGTGTTCATTCGAACTTCGTCTGCTCTGACCTTGAGCCCTAATTTTTTAGCAGAAAAACGACTTTTAGTATTCCAAAGTTCACTGGCAAAGCCCTAGAATTTGACAGCAATTCTAGCATGACTTTAAAGTCAAATGGTTGATTTTTATGCATGGTTCATGGAAATATTTTATCTTATGATCATATCATGTACATTTAAAAAACGCCAGCAGGATTTTGGATCCCCTGGGACAGAAATTGGAGTTTCACAATTCCTAGAAGCGTAATACAAACAACTTACCTTTAATAACTGTCAGAATTGACCTAAGATACAGGAATATTGGGAAAGAACTGTGCCAATTTTCCAGGCATATTAAATTCTAGCATCTCAAGGATCAAAAGTAATACTACCATTCTGGCCCTGTAATAGACTGGACGGAGAGACTCCTATGAGATTTCTCCCTGCAATTAGCTGCTACGAGAGCAAAAGAGGGTGCTGGGGACAGAGCTATAATGGAGAATTGCTCCGACTCTCTAACAATTGTCCAGATTTACATTATAACAGGAACTCTAAAGTACCAAGCTTGATAAATATGATGGTAAAGAGATATGATTCCAAGAGATTACAGGACACGGGTGGCTTTTTCCTCCCCCTTTTCACTCTCCGTTACATGTGAACTCTTTGATTAAAAAAAGAAAGGAAAGTAGGTTTTACCTTTGACACGACCAGGCCTACTTCTAGTTAGACATATTCTGACTCTTAATATTACCATAATGCACAAGCTAGCGCTGCCTACGATTCATCCAGTTTGCTCAGCCACTTAGCCTAAACATGAAAACTGTATTTAAATACGTGCTGACTACATGTAAAATATAAGAATAAAAACTTTGTGTACATAATTCAGAAGCCTAGAGCTCCTAAAGTCTAAATTATGAATATACAAATAAACAGACAGTTTTTGGCATTCCTGGCGAATCAGATTAAGTGATCAGACTAAGGGACACAATAGGAGAAAAATAAAGAACGCACCCCAACCATCATATTATGTGGTGACTGGAGTTGAAATGGAGACTCCAGATGAAATGACGTCAAAATCACGATAGTGATTCCAAATGATTCTTGATTCTGAGAAATTACCAAATATAAGCACAAAATCTCCAACTGGTAAATTCAATTACATTTAGTTCATTTATTCTAGCTATTGGAATACAAGTCTCAAGTTCATATATGTGAATTGATCTACTAAACAACTGAACGTTTTGACTAATACAAATGTGAAATTTACTAGGTTATTTTAAATATCTTAAAGCTGATAGGACAGTCTAGCATTCAAATATAGATGGAAGAAATTACTTGCTCCTTCCATTAAACTTTTCCATAGCAGACAGAAGTCTGCTAGGAATTTAAGTGAGAAGGAGCTGACAGAACAGAGGAAGTCCCACTATTCAGCTCAGTTCTCCCTCCTTGTGGTCACGAAAGGAAGGTGCCTGCCATCTGGTGGCATTTCTTCAAGGAATCCTATCATTTAAAGGGCATAGAATACTCCAGTGAAGGAATATATGATACCAATGAAAAGTGCTCAATTTTAATTTGTAAGTGGTTTCCACTTACTTCTGCTTCCCACTCTTCTGCATCTCTTCCTTTTTAAAAGTTGACCATAAAACATGTTTTAATTGCAACGTTGCTGAACACATCCCAAATGAAACAGTAACTACGCATGTCTAAGAATTCAGTATGCAGGTGTGCCACAGTCATTTTTAACACAAATTCTAAAAAAATAAATGTTAAATATCATGGTGCATTAAACCACTGTGTGGAACTTCACCCATATTGGCCAACAGGGAGGGTGGGGATGCTTCTGTGTTTAGCAGTCACATACTGGGCTATTGCCTGCAGCCCAGACTGACACATACATTGTTTTCCCATTCTCAGCTTCCAACAAACCACCAAGTAGCATCTACAATGTGGAAGGATGGAATAAAAACACTTTTTCATGATAGGTTTTGAATGGTTTCCACTCAGGATAACATAGATTGATGTCATTTTGATGAGTGTCTAGTGAGGTTCCCCCCCGCAGCAGACAATGCCTCCCTGAACGGTCCAGATTCTGACACGTTTCCCCACCAGCTCTCCATTCACCTAATCTTGTCGATGAGAGGATGCCCTCCTCCTTCATTCCTAGACCTAATCTTGACATTCAAATACTGTTTTTTAAAACGCCACGTAGTTGACTTTACATAGTTACAAACCAATCAGAAGCACTACAGGTTATTAAGATCCTGAGAGGTTATTTGTACCTACGCGTTCTTCAACTCAGCTAGAAAGAACTAACACTTATGCAGAATGCATATCCTTCTCTTAAATAATTCCTGGCTCATGGAAAAACAGAATTACTAAAGTAAGAAAGAGAAAAGAATATTTGAAGGATTTGCTTCTTAATGACTTTTAGACAAGAGAAACAGAGGAGAAGCTAAGAAACAAGAACACTGCTTCGAGACGCAATTTGACCTTGGTCCTTCAGGTGACCGAGGCATTTTGCCAGCTGTCACTACTGACCAACTAAAAATGTTACACCCAAACTGCTGTACTCATTAGGACTGAAACCATTTAACATGAAGACTTTAAGGCACTCAGATGTCATATTGTATTGTTTGGCCTTAGGAGAGGAGGGAAATGCCTGTTATTTATGGCATTTTAACATTTATGGCATTTTAATTTGCTTTCTTTCTACAAACCCGTTTCTGACTATTCTTTACCTTACATAATTGAAAATCTATACATTATTATGTCCTTACTTGATGCACTCTTTCCATTCATCTTGTAGCCGGTTAAGAAAAATGTACAGCATGAGTGAAAAACCATGCTAGTAGGAAATTCAGTTTTATATGATAAAGTAGATTTATGTTAGCAAGGTAATTTAAAGGTCTTCTCATATGATGGGAAAGGGCGCACAACCTTAAAGCTACAGTGAACCTTTATTTCCTCCGCAAATTGAGACGATGCCACAAAAGCAGTCACCAGAGGCTGTATCACTCATATTTGTGAATCGGAGGTACTTCTACTTGCCTACATTTAATCTTACTTTGTATCCAACCATTTTCATAGACCTGGAGGACGTGGAAGAACCTCGGAAATTATGGAATATATCTTTTTTATTTCTAGCTAAACTCTCTGAGTAGATGACTAGACGTGTTACATTATTTCATCATTATCTGTGAACATAGAGGAGCCAGGTCCGGTGGAACTGTTCAGTACCACCAGGCAGGAAGTTTCAACTCTTATTCAGCCCAAATCTCACTGCTTTCAGGAGAAATGTAGACAAACAGATCACCATGCTATCTACCACAACCTTTTATATATTAAAGCCACTTTCTGTTTCAATTGGATATCAGTGTAAACCAGCTATCAATGCACCTTCATCTGGCCATAAATTCTTGGAAAGCCAAAAGCCAGGTGAGGCTATGCAAACCAGCTTTTTTTCCATTGCTAGAGCTCTTATGTGTAATCAGAAGCCAGATTTTCTCATATTATGATTTTCTCCTACTGTGAATTTCTCTTTCCCACCCCACCCCCAAAGAAAAGAAAAAAAAAAATCCATAGTATTAACAGTATGGAAGAAACTTCGGTCATGTGCTCCAAAGCACACTGTACTTTTTCTTGGTTGTACTTGTCATGCCTGTAAATTCATGTCATTTTTAAATGCCTGTCATCCTCATTGAAATGTAAGCGCCATGAGGGTAGATACCAAGTCTGCCTTGTTCATCAGCATTTTTCCTGTATCTATATATTTAGCACACACAGTCTCTTCATACCTGGAGAATTGACAAATACCCTTCAAAATCACTCTAGTCCAACACTCCTATTTGGAAGATATGAAAACAGAGTCTGTAAGTCATTCTTGGAAGTGATTTCCCCAAGATTGTACATGTTAATGGCAAAGCCAGGGTTAGAACTCTGGATTCTTTTTTTTTTTCTTTTTTTTTGCTATACTTTTATCAAAATTTTATTTGGTATGAGAGAAAATCAATATACCTCATTCAAAAATAAGATTTAAGAATAGCCTAAATATACTCTTTAGGACTCCCCCAAATTTCTCTCATTTGTCAGACATAATATCTTCAGAATTTTTTGTTGAACTAATTTACAGATCTATATTCTGTGACCCCAATGACACTAAAGCAACCCCTTGATCAGGAAACGTTCTTTATCTGAACATAGCAGGGTCTATCATTAAAGCAGTCCTACTGGCAGATCCTGATTGCTCCTCCAGAAATGTTGTCATGGAAGAAAGCCCACTATCGGTCATCCAGACTAGAACACTGGATTCTTTATTGCCCACTCATGTTCTCTGTCCATTATGTCCCAGAGGTTCTTTCATCTAATACCCTGGGCAGGCAACACAACCAATGAGTAAGGTACAGAAACCTTTGTGATCGAAATATCTTTTGGTTGGCTGCCTGGTTCCCAGTGTTCTTTATCAGTTGGAACTTAAAACCTTCCCATAAATATGCCTGATTTGTACATACTTTACGTAGGACTCTAAGAACAGAACCCCGAATGGAATTGTACAGCCACAGGAAAGAGCCGATTTATTCTCTCCTATGAAGGTCAAGTTTTACAGAGGCCAAGCCACAGATGACAGCTGAATTTCCATGGTTCAGCTACTGTTAAATCAAATATGCTGCTAAACAGAACTCTAATTAGTACGGTTTTTAAATTTTTATTTCAAGGTTTCTTTAAAGCAAATGTTCAAGAAATAGAGCTTCTCCTGAGCACATGAAAAAAGTAAATGTGAATTTTGGAGAATGATGAAGTGATCTAAAATTGGACTGTGGTGATGGCTGCCCAGCTCCATAATTTTTTTTTTAATCTTTAAGTCATACACTCAAATATTATAAAATATATTTCAATAAAGCTGTTAAAAAATAAGTGTGAAAATGAGTCAGATAAAGTGCTTCTTTTTGTAAACATGTGGTACGAAGACTGTAAGTACATTCTTTATCCCCATACTCTTTTAAGCCCAGGTTCTACCTACTTCAATCATGGCTTACCTCAAGGTCAAAAGTTTTTCCTATAATTTTGGTAAAAATAATTTAGTAGACTAATACAATATCTTCACTGATATAGCACCAAGAGATACTGACTCATTTGATTAACTGCATGAATGATCTACAGATATATTTGTTTAATTAAGCATATGGTGTTCTAGTCCAAAAGCTGCCATTAACTAGCCATGAGGCTTTGAGCAAGTTATACATCTTCAGGCCTCAGTTTTACCACCTATATTATGTGTCCCCATGGACACATTAGAGTCAAGTAACACACAATATATTAAAAAGAATAGTAACTGCTATCATCTGATGAATGGCCAATAATACACCAGACTTCAGGTAAATTATCAACCTATGGGGAAGGTAGCAGGATTCCAATCCAGAACTGTCCAGCTCCAAAACCTATACTCATTCTCAATTCCTCATTCGACTTTGGGTTTTGATTCTGTCAGATGTGGGCATGAATCCTGACCTTGCCCTAACTATGTTAAGTTAGTCACCTTCTCTGAGTTCAGCTTCTCCATCTGCAAATTGAGATTACTAATACTTAACTCTCGGGGTTGTTGTGAAGATTAAATGAGAGAATGCTTGAAAAACCATTCAATGAAAACCATTCAATGAAAAATCATTCGGTAACAGTCTTTCTCATGCCTCTCCCACAAAAGTTCCTTTCCTGTGCTAAAAAAAAAAAGGCTTTCAATTCCATGATTTCTTGTAGCCTACCTGGATAAACTTCACTGGGACTGAATTCTATCAAAAGTGAACATAAACAACACAGCATTAGTCCTTGCTATCAGTCCTTGGCTCTGTGACGGAGACTGTCAACAAGAGTGTCAACTTCAAGGGGTGGGCATCTGTCCACAGGAAATGAGCTGAGGTCACAGACTTGTCTCACTCTGCCCTATGAACAGATGTCTGGGTAACAACTCTTAGTCACTGTAAACGAAGGTAAAAGCCAAACCAGGTGGGAAGTATTGTATCTACTTTCTAATCCTCTTGGCCAGCCCATTCATTCCCTAAAACAATATCTCACTGACCGTAATTCAAAATAGCTGGTTTTCCCCAGGATCCTATTTTCAACATAATGCCTTTATTTTGATGATGTCTAATTATTCCACAAGCAGAAGAGAGTGTTTCTGTAACAGTGATTTGTCAGCAAGAAACCTGTTTAATTCTGTGTGTTGGAATATGCACCTTCAAAAGTTTACCTCTCAAGTAACCTGGTGAAAACTGGTGTAATGTGGAGCTCTAGTGGTGGCAAGAAAGTAAAGCAGCCATTAGGGAGAGCCAACAAAAACGCAAAGGAAATCACCATTTATTTATTTATTTGTTATCATGGTGAAATCACCATTTATTGTTAAATTAATGTTAAGAAGAAAAATGGTTCAAAATGATCTTCCAAGATAGTATAAGGTGAACTCTAAATGCAATGACTTTCTTCCAGATTACAAATTAGACCTCAACCACCAGCTTACATCAAACATCATGAAGCAGTTAAAATACCCCAAAAAAACCTCAGTGCTGTGGTTGTCACTTTGCTACTTTTTACCAAGTTCACTAAGAATCCAATTAATTAAATACCAGTTATTTTTCACACAGCTAGCAAGAGTACTGTATACAGAAAACACTGGATTCTCAGTGGTATGATCAGTGAAGTCCTGTACCAACTGTCTTGGGAATTTAAATAATCCCTACAGGCCGGTGAGGTTGTTATGAGTTAATTCCTGCACTAGAAAAGTGCCTTCTTTGAATTTCTGACTTCTGAGGTCTTTCCCAACTTAAAACAACTAAGAATGAAACCTACAATGTAAAACATTAACTCTTTGTTTTCCTGTTACGTAATGTATATATGTCTTCTCAACTGAAAGGGCTTCAGTTTTAAAAAATACAGCTCCATGATGGTCAACAATATAGCAGAACATAAATAGTAAAAATTTTATGATGTTCAATCAGGAGTTGACATTTGAAATTTCTAAACATTGTGCCTGGTTTAGCTGTGTCAAAACAAATTAGCATGAGGCAAAAAAACCTCAGAATGTGAAAAAAATTCAGGAACTAGCCTTTCCATACAGTGTAAGTATCTAAGTATCATGTTCCTAAACATGAAAAACAATGTAAGAGACTCACTTCTCTATACATGATGATAAAAGAAACTAAAATGTTCATAAATACATTAACACCATTTATCTGAAACAAAAATCTCAAGACTCATGGAAGTTTTTCATGACTTCTATCAGTTGAATCCACTAGATATTTTCCAATGGATATACTCCAAGGGCTTCCAAATGTTAGGTCTACAGATGACTGACTACCAAGCCTCAGAGGTCTGTGAAGGAAGATTTAATGATTACCCAGGGGGTTTTATTCATCAATGTCTCTCTTCTTCATCCTTCTACTAATATGCTGTCATTAAATTAATACAGTTCCCTAAAGCCACACAGAAAAATGGTAAAAATATAAGATGCTTTTCTGAGAAGTCATTGAGAATGCAATAGTTTGTAATGAACAGCTCAAGATAAAGAACTAATTTCCTTTCAGTCCTCATTCCTATAGGATAGGCGAGAGAACCTTTCTGATAGAAAATAAAAGCAGGCAAGGTCTACTAACACAATCGTTTGTCAAACAGAAACCTGTACTAATGCAACATTAGCCACTAAGGAATTCAAATCTAACGTGTTCTGCAGTCCTTTTCACCATAGATATCAAAATTGAATAAAACGGAAGAATAATTTTCCATCTTTGAATCTAAGAACTTTGTCTTTGGACATCATCTGGCCTGTATTTTCTTTGGTGATTATCTCTATCTTCTTTGCTTTCCCTTAACAGACCTTGGTATGCTGCTTAAAATAATATCTGGGGCTTTATTTGCCATCCTTTTACCCAGACATGTTGATTTTATTAAAGTAAGTTGGGTCTGCATTCTTTCTTTACTATTATTACAGGTAGACTTGACAGACACAGGACCTTTGTTTTAAAATGCTCTGCTATGGAGGAAACCTTGTGAAATAAGTTCCATTTTACCTGCTGGGCAGTTGCACTCTGAAGGTGCTTCTCTTGCGATTCTTATTTTAGCCATATGTTCATAGGATTTCTGTAGGAAAAGAAGAGGTATTAACAATCATCAGTAGTATTGTAGAAAAATGGATTCTTTAGGAACTCTGGCCATATGCCTGATTTACCAGCCTGCATAACTAACGTTTACATATGTACTTGGACTTTAGTCAAAAGGTAACAGTACCCAAGTCCTAAAAAAAGAAAATGACCATTCACGTGGTATCAAGACTGTTGGATTTGTGTAACATCTTTCTCCATTCTTCAGCTACCATCACCCTCTCTCTCAGCTCAGGTATATTCAGTCAGTGCAAAAAACCAGCATTAACATGTTGCAGTTCTAGGTAAGCTAGGGGTTTTAAAACAACCAGTATTTTACACATAAAAGTCAACTGCTTATCATGTTGTCCTGCCACTACTGCCAAACAGCCTCTCCCTTGGAAGAGCAAGTTCCAGAAAACCCCCTAACTGTAGTTAAAACACCCCTGGTTTTGATAAACATAACACAGATTCCTTTCAACTCTCAACTCCAATGGCTCTGCATTCACAAACACCCATGGCACTGCATCCTTTACAAAAAACTCAAGCTACTATTTTTTTTTTCTTTTTAAACATTTAATATGAAAACATTCAATGTGTGAAATAATTGATCTAAAATCATATGTAGAATTATTTCACTTTTAAGAGTGATTCCCTTTTGCATATTAATAACACCTCTGGCCCTAACCTTCTTATACCTTAAAAAGGATATAACAGATGTTATCTCTGCAAGGAATATTCTCCACAACATTGGAAAAGATCCACATGCAACTCCAGAAACTGAAAAGAGCTGAAATGCCACCCTGCCCTTTCGGCCACCCTTCCCCCCTTTAGACCTCCATATATGTTTAGCATGCAAACATTAAAAAGAGTAAGGGAAGATGATAGAGACAGAGAGGGTGATATCAAAGTGTGTGCATATACAAATATATGCTACAGTGAGCAGAGATGGTGGCCTAGCATATATGTGTACACACAGCCATATCACATCTGCACACAGTAAGGCAGAGGCTGGTCATGTACACAGAATCACGCCTGTACAAGATGTTATCCACGTGCAAAACACCCCAGCCTTTCACACCTGAGCCAGAAGTCGCTCCACTTTCTCCTGCACCATTGCTTTGAGCTGATCCAGACAATCAGGCAGCAGACGGATGGAAGGGTCTCCTTTGGCGGATTCGAGGGCGGCGATCCTCGCCTGGAGGTCGTTGGTTTTCACCCCCAGGTACAGACAAGATATCACGGCCACTACTGACAGGAGGGCGGTCAGGGCGGCGCACGGGGACACGGTCCGGGCACAACGCTGCCCGGCTGGGCTCCGGTCCTCGGAGCCCGGCTCCCGCCCCCCTCCTTTCCCTGCTTGCTTCTTCACCAGCATCGTGGCGGGGTCGGCTGTCTCGGCTTCGCCTCCCACCCTCTACCACCTCCAATAATCGTAAAAGAAAGAAAAAGGACGTTTCCTCCAAAGTTCAGTCCCGGTGGCTGCACAACTAGTTGGCGGAGTCGGAGCCGGGGCGCGGCGATGGATCAGCGCCGAGACCCGCAGACGTGGACCATCCTCCGCTTTCTTCTCCCCTCCCAGCTGCGAGTGAAAAGCACCCTCAGTCCGGGGACTGGTGGCAATAAGCTAAAATCCGGAATGAAACCCACCCGGGTGTCCCTCCTGGCCCCTCAAAGGACGGGGACCTCCTCTGAGGAAAGCGGCCGCGCGGGGTCCAGGAGACAGCGGCCAAGGCGCTGCGAGGGGCCGCCGCTCGCCCTCGCCGCAGAGCACCGGACCTGTTGCGCCTCTGTTAGTTTGCCTTATTTCTACCTATTCGGTGTCTTTCCTCACGCCGACCTGTTTCCCACCTGGATTCAGTTCCAGGTGAAAGGGCTGAGAGAGACCACGAGAGTGCAGTGCAAAAGGGGTGGCCAAGGGGGAGAGGAGAGAGGAAAACGAAATCCCCAAGGAGAAAATGAGAGTCGCGAGGCCGAAGTCGCGGCTGCCCGAAGTATCTCCGCAGCCTCGCGTTTGCGAGCCTTAAATACCCTTCGGGATGCTCGTGTGTGAGTGTGTGTGTGAGCGTGTAAGTGCGCGCGCGCTCCGACAGCGGCGTCCCTCCCCCGACCCCCTCCCGGCGCGGGGCCTCCAGCCCGCGGCTCCTACTGCAGTGCGCCCCCCTTCCCAAGCCCGGGCAGAAGCCCGCCTCATTAGCATAATGTATTCACCTTCGCACAGCCCGCGGGCGGGGCCGGGGAGAACCCCCGAGGGGCGGGCGAGGAGCTCGGTTGGGAGCTGAGCCCCCATAATATATGCAAATAGCTGGAGCGGCCACGGCGATTGGAGAGGAGCTTGGCGACCCCTCCCCCCTCCACGGAGTTACTTCAGCTTCCCCTAAGGCCACTTCTCCCGCCTAGGCTGGGGGCCGAAGAGAGGTCTGCTGCGGGGAGAGGCGGCAACTCTGGCTTTTTCTGACTCGGCTCCGCGCCCCTTCTTTATGCCGGTTAAATATGGAGAAATGGCCTCCAGGAGGAAAGAGGGGAAGCAGAAAGCTCTAGCGCTCTAGGTCTTCCCTCTAAATCAAAGGCGGGAGCTCTAGCGCTCCCGTTCTGGTGCAGCCTTCTTCCCTCCTCCCTCACCTTCCCACATGCCCAGAGGCCAAGTGTCTGGCTGACGCCTGAAGTATTAATACATTTCCCCACTTCACTTATCTTCCCACGGCCGCGCTGCGGTCTCCGACTAGGGGAAGTTTTCTCTCCCCTCCCCCAGTATCCTTCTGTCTTGACGGGGCTGAGACTCCTTCCCGCCCTGTGTTCCTAGTCCGTACGCGGGTGCTAATGCATTTTCCTGATTCCCTGTTTTGTGGGATTGAAGAAGGGAGTGTTAAGGTACACACGTTTCTCAGGATTTCGGAAAGAACTGAAGAATGATGTCAGTTTTTCCTCTTACCTGACTCTCCTCATGCTGCTCCCTCTGGATCAAATTACAAGTTCTCTAAGGGGATTTTTGAAAGTAGGTAACAAGTAGCATTCTACATCTAATTGACTTTGAAGAAAAAAAAAAAATCCCGCTTCTTATTCCAAAAAGTTCCTCCTTATCTCCTTCTCCTCATGAGAAATATCGTATATTTTTCATATCCTTCTTAATCAAGTTAACCTCAGGTTGCTGCTCATTACTGTAAACCAACAAAATACTACACTAAACTGATCTTTCATAAATGCAAACTGGTATTGCTAGGTATGAAGCAGGGTAAAGATGTTTGAACAACGTTGTTGATGGAGGATACAAGCTTGAAAACATTAGGGGATTGAAACAGACACAAATCAGAGGAAAACAGTGAATTTTGCTATAAAATCAGAAGCCTAATTCCGTACACTTGTGTTACACAGTAGTTCTCAAAGAGGGGCCCCAGACCGGCAAGATCCATATCTTCTGAGAATTTATGCAAAATTCAGATTCTAGGACCCCACCCAACATCTACTGACTCAGAAACTACCACTATTACTAATGAATCAGAAACACAGCAATCTGTATTTTAACACATCCGCCTAATGATTTTGAGGCACACTAAAGTTTCAGACCACTGGAGTAACACTCTACAAAATATTTTCAAATACACTTTTTCATTTGAACCTCATAATCCTGTGATGCAAGTAAGGAATTACTGGCCCCATCTTATATGTAAAGAAACAATTTTCAAGTCACATTTAATTGTGATTAAGTGTGTTTCCAATAATAGCACCCAAGGAGTGGGTACAAATTTTTTAACATGTCAACTCTTTCAGATTTTTCAATTACCTCTCTAACCATTTCTTAGTCTTCTTTGCAGGCTTTTCCTCTGCCTATCCTCTAGATGTTGGTGTTCCTCGGGACTCTATCTTAACGCCATTTTCTCTTCCGGGGCCCCCAACCCCCACCGGGATCTAAGGCCTGACGATCTGAGGTGGAGCTGATGTAATAATAATAGAAATAAAGTACACAATAAATGTAATGAGCTTGAATCATCCCGAAACCATCCCTC
>NW_020172826.1:1418765-1446165 GCF_003031525.2 Neophocaena asiaeorientalis asiaeorientalis
TCCCGGTCTGTGGAAAAATTGTCTTCCAGGAAACCAGTCCCTGGTGCCAAAAATGTTGGGGACCACTGCTGTACACTATCTCCAGTAGCGCTGTCAGTTACTGTCCTTATACTGGTGAGTCATAAACCCATATTACAAGCCCAAACCTCTCTCCTAAGCCATATAACCATTTCCACTTGGATGTCCTGTAAGCAATTCCAACTTGACCAGCATCTTACCTCCAAATTCTATTCTTCCTCGTTTATTTTCCATTTCAGTAAATGGAGCCACTGTTAATCCAGCATCCCCAAGCCAAAATACCGAGTAAACAACCTTTGACTTCTCCTGTATCCTCCCCCCGCCCCCATCTACCTAAATTCCTTCAGTGCTTTATATTGTCCTGAGGGTGGAAATGATGTCTTACAAGTCACCACCTGGTGTCTGTCATCTCACCTACCTCTTCGCTCATCTTTCCCCTTACACTCTCCGTGCCAGTTTCTCTAATGAAAGTAGAGAGACAAAGAGTATGAAGAACTTTTCTTTGCGGCAAGGCATCATTCTCTTAAAATTTCAATAGAAAGGCCACTTTCTGTGCTGACTGATGCTGACAGTGGGTCACAAGTTTAATTTGGATGATGCAATGTTCTTATATCATACTTTGTGGAAATTGACCATGAGAAGGTACATTAACAACTCTTGCAGGCTCTCAGAACTGCCAGATCTTAGTGGAAAGATAGAGTTCGAATTTTATGGATTTGGGATCTTTATCCAGAGGATTCGTTTTACTTTCTTAGGTGGGCACAATACCCCGGAAACGTACCAGTCATTAGCGCTAGGATTTCAAACCTGGTAGATTCTCTGCATCAAGCACAGAGAATGTGTGGATCAAGAAAGCTCTGGGCACTTGAACCCATGTTGTTCTGTAGATTCATCAGAGCACAGTTGTTGTTTTGGTTCCCATGTGGAGAAGGATTCAAAAAAGTAAAAATAGCACGAAAAATGGTAGAGTCTAGCTGACTCCAGTTTATCAACTAGATGATATCAATGACATCAATAGGAGTAAAAGGCAGGCAGCTGGTTGTAGAACAGGTATGTGACTGGAAGAATAATGGACTCCCAAAGATGTCCATATCCTAATCCCCAAAACCTGTAATGGGGAATGTTACCTTACTTGACAAAATGGATTTGCAGATGTCATTAAGTTACGTATCTTGAGATGGGGAGATTTTCTTTGATTATGTAGGTGGGCCCAATGTAAAGGGAGGCAGGATTTCAGAGCAGGACCCTATGGTCCTTGCCCCCACCCCCCACCATGTCCTCTGCCTGCCTTTTGTCTGTGGAGAAACTTTAGCCAAAGAATAATTTTAACCAGAGAAGTGAGAAAATGCAGAAACAGAGGAAAACAGTCAAAGGAGATCAAAAAATAATAGTTTAGTCATGAAGCATAGTCAAGGACCTTTAGTTCCTCCTTAAGGGCTGTAGATAATATTCTGAGCCATATCCTGTGAGCTGTCTTGTAGATACAGAAATCTCCACCAGGTGGAAGAAGTTAACTACCTGATGACCAGCCTGTAGCCATGACATAAGCTGCCACGATTCCGAGAATTGGCCTCAAAGAAACAGAAACCAACCCTGGAACTGAAGATAACTGCACCTACCACAATCAAGATGACGCTCGTCAGACCACTGATGACCAAATTCAAGATGACTGTCAGAGCTGACTGTACTGTTTCTACATGTCGCCCCCTTCCTCTGCCTATAAAAGCTCTCGCCCACTGGTTGTAGGAGGGGGAGAGTCGGCATTTGGACAGGCATCTGCCCTCCCCACCCTCTGGATGCCGGCACCCAAAATAAAGCAAACTTTCCTTCCCACCAACCTGGCCTCTTTATTGGCTGTTGAGCGGCGAGCAGCTGGACCCCACTTTCGGTGACACTTGTAAGAGGGAGGCAGGGTTTCAGAGTAGGCGGAGGTATGACACCAGAAGCAGAGGTCAGAGTGATGTGAATACTAGCTTTGAACTTGGAAGCCAAAGACTATGGGCAGTCTCTAGAAGCTGAAGAAGTCAAGGAACAAATTCTCCCCTAGAAGGAACGCAGCTTCGCCAGTTCTTTTATTTGAGGGCTTTTTATCATCAGAACTATAATTAATAAGTTTGTGTTGTTTAATTCACTCAGTTTGTGATAATCTGTTACAACAGCAGTAGAAAACTAACAGAATCAGTCACAAGAAAATCAGTCTTCATCTGCTACAGCATCCTAAGTGGTATTGAAAAACACCATAATGCCCGGCAGGCCCCGCAATAACAATCTCTGTCTCTCCAATGTTTACGCATTCCTATTTTACTGACATGCCCACTGGGAAAGAATTGGAAAGATACGCCTTCTCCCATCTCATGTGAAATTAGGATGCCCTCTATTGAGACAGATTAAACTGAATAAAATATGTTCTATTTCTTTGATGCCTCCCATTGGTACAAGTCGAAAACAATAAACTAGTCAAGCGATACGTCCACTCTCATCTCTCCTCCTACTAATGCTAGCCTAGCCAGGATCCTGACCCAGGACTCAGCACTTCCTCTAGAATTCCTGTTACCAATCTCCAGGCCCCAGAAAAAAAGAAACAGACAAAGACTTCTGACAGAGAAACATGGCAGGAAGTTAAAGTGAGAAAGAAGGTGAGTGGGGGAAAAACAAGATAACGAGAAAATTAAGATAGAAGAAAGAGCTTTTTTTAAATAAATTTATTTATCTTTGGCTGCGTTGGGTCTTCGTTGCTGAGCATGGGCTGTCTCTAGTTGCGACGAGCAGGAGCTACTCTTCATTGTGGTGGCCTCTCTTGTTGCAGAGCAGGGCTCTAGGTGCGCGGGCTTCAGTAGTTGTGGCTCGTGGGCTCTAGAGCGCAGGCTCAGTAGTCGTGGCGCACAGGCTTTGTTGCTCCACGGCATGTGGGACCTTCCCGAACCAGGGCACGAACCCATGTCCCCTGCATTGGCAGGTGGATTCTTAACCACTGTGCCACCAGGGAAGCCCCAAGAGCTTTTAACACAGGTAAAAGCGTTAATTATTTTTTTAAAGGGCGGGCATAATCCACTCCTATAAGCCTCTAAGAGTCTCATCAATAGAGGATATTTAGCATAGAGGTGAACTAACACACACTCCAAATTTTTATGTCTTATGTGTATTTAAAAAGATTCTTTGACCAAAATAAGCCACTGGGATAATCACATTATGCCATTTTTAGATATTAATTACTTGACAGAAAAATATTTCAGTTTGGTTAGAAAATATCTTTTAGCACCATTAATTTTTGAGGTTAGTTTTCTAAAACTGCAATTTTAACCAGAGTTCACCATCAAAGTTATCAAACAGAAGCAAATGTATGAGGGGATTTGTGGCCATTTTTGTACACCCATAACCACACACCATGTCCTCTAGGTACCTTAACGAAGCAAATGGTAGAATAAATTGTGTGCTGTATTGAGCACGCTACTTCATAGACTTCAGATGAGAATGTGCTCTCAGGGAAACATCTTTTAAGAAGACAAAGTTTCCCAAATAGAATGGAGTAGGCAATAAAGTGTACTTAAAAGATGCAGCTCTCCCAGAGCCAAGCAAATTTCAATAAATCACAGACAAATTAAAATATCTTTAGGAACAGAAGAGCAGAAAAGAAGAATTTGCTTCTTAATGACGGGCTGAAAAATTCCCTTTCTGACAGAACAAGGAACTGATCCCATTTACACAAGCCTGGTTAAGCAAAGGGCTTATAACTGTATGAATCCAATAATCTGGATAATACAAGTCCTCCAAAATCTCATTCCTCTCTGCAGTCAGTTTTATGTGGTTTGTTGTTTCGTTTTTGTTTTGTTTTGTTTTGTTTGGCGGGAGGGAGGAGGTGAATTTTTTTCTTAAACCTTAAATTATGCGGGGTTATAACTTCACTTAAAGGATTTTCCCCCGAAATTTGCCAGCTATATTGCTAATTCTAACAAGAAACAACATTTCATTGAACTTATCAAATCAACTTTTTGTTATAATGCTAAGCAGACAAAACATGTTTGTAGCATTGATTCAGGTCATGGTAACAAGTACAAACTCCAAGGCCAGACTGCCTACGTTCATAATCCAGCTCTGCCATTTGATAGCTGTGTGATTTCGGGTAAATTACTTGACTCTTCTGTAGCTCAGTTTTCTTGTGAGTAGAACAAAGATAATAATACTTACCCATAAAACCTTTTGCAGTGAATAAATGGGATGGGATATGTAAAGCATCACAATGCCTGGTAGATATTATGTGCAATATAAGTTTTAGATTTTATTGGTGCTATTATTATTATTACTTTAAAAGTGTCAAAATCTGCTGATCCACAGATGCTGAAGGGCCAGAAAATATACCTTCTTATACCATGGGGCACCTGTACATCCCAATCATGATTTTAGTCCTATCTGGTTTGTCAGAATAGAAGACCAACAGGGCAACCTTTCAGCTATTGAATGATTTGAAGAATTCCTTTCCCCAGGCCACCATTGATGTGTTTCATGTCATTTTAGATTAGTTTTGCATGTTCTAGAACTTCATACAAATAGAAGCATAAGGTGTGTATTCTTATGTGCCTAGCTTCCTTTGCCCAACATAATGTTTTCGAGATTTATCCATAGTGTTTATATAATGCTATTTGTTCATTTTTATTGCAGAGCAATATTGCATTGTATACAACAACTTGTTCATTTATTCACATGTTGGTGGACTTTGAAGTGTTTCCGGTTTTTGTTATATACATGAAACATCTATAAATATTCATATGCAAGTTTTTTATTTTTCATATTTCAAAAACCATTAAGTAATACTCTTTTCACTTAGAGATGGCTACAATACTTTTCACAAAAAAGAAGAACAAAAGGAGGACTGGGATATATCAGATACAGAAATATATTATAAAGGTATAACAATCAACACAGTTTGGCATTGCAGCAGGGACAGAAATTAAACCAAAGAAACAGAAAAAGAGAATAGAAACAAACCCACACATAGGCATTAATATGGAAAAGAAATGACATTAAAGAGCAGTGAGGAAAAGATGGGCTTTTCAATCGATTATGCTGGGACAATTGTGTATTCACACAGAAAAAAAATTAAATTGAATCCTTTCTTCATAGAATAAACAAAAATTAAAAGGAGATGGCTTATAAGCTAAGTTTAAAAGGTAATAATATAAAGCATTTAGAAGATAATATAGGAGGATATCTTCATGACCTTAGGTTAAGGCAGGGTTTTTTAAATAAGACACATATAGCACTAGCCATAGAAGAAACGATTGATAAACTGGAATACATTGTTAAGAACTTCAGTTTATTAAAAAAGAAAACACATCTTAAGATGAGTGAAAAGACAAGATGCATAATGGGAAAAGATATTTGCAAACACTATTTTATTATTTCACAGTCTCTGTGGAACAGGAATTTGGGAATGACTTAGCTGGGTGGCTCTTGCATGAAGTTGTGATCAAGACGTCAGCTGGGGCTGTGATCACCTGAAGCCTGACTGGGGCAGGAGAATCTTCTTCCAAGATGGCTTATTCACATGCCTGTCGGCAAGAAATTTGTTTTTCCCTGCCTCTTGTCAGGAGACCTCAGTTTTTTACCACTTGGATCTCTCTAAAGGGCTGCTTGAGTGTTCTTATGACATGGCAACTGGCTTCCCCACAGAGCAAGGGATCTAAGAGAAAGGGTAAAGAAGAAAACTTAATGCCTCCTATGACCTAGTCTTGGAAGTCACACACTGTCCTTTCCATCATATCTATTCATTAGGAGTGAATCCCTAAATCCAGCCCCTACTCAAGGAGAGGAGAATTAAGCCCTACCTATTAAAGGGAGACCTATCAAAGAATTTGTGAACATATTTTAAAGCCACCAGAGCTATATTCCTACTTCATACGGGATATATATACATGATCAACTTTGCTAGATAATGTCAAATCACTCTCCAAAGCTACTGTATCAATTTAAACACCCACCATCAACACATAACAGTTTCCCTTTTTCCATATCCTCACAAAAATGGACACTGTAGAACTTTTTATTATTTGCTTATCTTCCCATATTCTCATAGATATATGTTAGTTGACATTTCACCAAGATGAGCAAAATTTACTCAATTACAGCATTTATTACATTGCATTGAGCAAAGACCAGAAGATGATGATGGAGTGAGACATGTGGATAATGTAAATATCTGGGGGGAGAGTACTGCAGAAAAAGTGGGAACAGGCTAAGGCCCTAAAGAGGGTATATACCCAGGCTGTGTGACGAAAAGCAAGTAGGTCAATGCAGTAGGAATTAGGTAAGCAAGGGGAAGCAAGGAGGGATGCTGTTAGAGGGATGACAGGGTGGAGGGTCGATCATAAAGGACCTTCTAGACCTTCATAGAAAGTTCTATTGGACAATAGACATACATATTTGGGAGACATCAGCATACAAATCAGTGGTTCTCAACCTTGCACACTGAAATCACCTGGACTGTCTGGAGCCTTGATTCTCACTGTCATTTGAATTTCATGGCCCTACTATGTGTTCCCTCAGGGCCTCTTCCTCTCCACTTAGTCTCTTGGTATGGTCTTTTCACATGGTCTCTCCAGCAGGGTAGCTGGGCTTCTTCTCAAAGAGTGGTATCATTTCCACCACATGTTAGTGGTTAAAGCAAGTCACATAGCCAACACTATTTCGAGCAGGAGACAAGGTATGGGGTGCTACACAAAGGCACGAATACTGGAGGCATGATTCACTTGGGGGCCATCAGTATAACAGACTACCACATGAGGAAAGTATAGACACTAGAGGTATGAGAGCCAATGAAATAATGCTAAGATGAATGGACTGTAGATCCCAGTAGAAGATTTATTGGAATTGGTCTATTCAAAACAGTGAGAGGGAAAATTAGCAGGTGGCAACTGAAGAGTGGAATACTTGATATTTCCACAAGGAAAGTATTAAAGTTATTGGTGATGGCAATGTCTGGGGCAATGTTTCTCAATCCTGGTGTCACATTAGAAATAATGACGCTCAGGTAATATCCCAGGAGATTTTGATGTAATTATGCTGGAGGAGGACTGTCATTGGTATTGCTTAAAAGCTCCCCAGCCAGTTCTAATTGAGAGCTAATTCTAATTCTAATCGAGGACTACTGATGTAGAATATAACCTTGGAGGCAAGTGGCTGAGGTCAGCTATACAACAAAATAATTAGGTTAAAAAAAAACAAAAACTGAGACACCTGGTTTTTGGAATGATCATCTACATGGACATTGAAATAATTAGAACATTTTCAAAAGAGTAGTGATAGAGAGTGGTGAGCCCAGGGATAAAATATTCAAGAAAAGAAGATGAGTAACTCCAGGTTTTCAGTTTATGGAAGAGGGATGGTAACACT
Organism: Neophocaena asiaeorientalis asiaeorientalis; assembly: GCF_003031525.2. Lineage (NCBI taxonomy): Eukaryota > Metazoa > Chordata > Mammalia > Artiodactyla > Phocoenidae > Neophocaena > Neophocaena asiaeorientalis. Next base: position 1,426,170 of record NW_020172826.1, read on the forward strand.
GGCATAAATGGGGAAATATGGCCAAAAAAAAGAAAGTATTAGTATGGAAAACATTTATAGTTTTAGAAAAAATAATATATGGTATCACTTAAACAATTGGATATCCACATGCAAAAGAATAAAATGGGACCCTACTTCACATTATATTATAAAAATTAACCTAAAATAATTAAAGCCTTAAATCTTTAGAAGGACCATGGGGTAAATCTTCATGATTTTGGTTTGGACAATGATTTCTTAGATACAACATCAACTGCACAAGCAACAAAAGAAAAAATAGCTAAATTGGGCTTCATCAAAATTTAGTGTTTCAAAGATCAAGAATGTGAAAACAAACCACAAAACGGTAGAAAATATTTGCAAATCGTATATTTGATGAGGGACTTGCATTTAGAAAATACAAAGAACTCTTACACGGCAATAATAAAAAGATAGCCCAATTTTTAAATGGGCAAAGGATCTGAATAGACATTTTTCCGAAGAAGATACACAAGTGGCCAATAAGTACATGAAAAAATACACAACATCATTAACCATCAGGGAAGCATGAATCAAAACTGTAACAAGATATCACTTCACACTCACTAGGATGGCTTTAATAAAAAGACGGATAATAACAAGTGTTATTAAAGATGTGGAGAGGAACTTCCCTGGTGGTCCAGTGGTTAAGACTTCACCTTCCAACGCAGGGGGTGCAGGTTTGATCCCTGGGTGGGGAGCTAAGATCCCACATGCCTTGCGGCCAAAAAACCAAAACCAAAAACAAAACAGAAGCAATATTGTAACAAATTCAATAAAGACTTTAAAAATTGTCCACATCAAAAAAAAAATCTTAAAAAAAAAAAGAAGATGTGGAGAAATTGGAACCTTCATTCACGGCTAATGGACATGCAAAACAGTACAGACTTTGGAAGAATCTGGCAGTTCTTTAAAAAGTTAAACATAGTTACCATATAACCCAGGGATTCCACTCCTAGGTATATCTGCAAAGGAACTGAAAACATACATCTACCCAAAAACTTGTACACATGTGTTTATAGCAGCATTATTCAGAATGGCCAACAAGTGGAAACAACACAAATCCCTATCAACTGATTGATGAATAAAAAAAATATGGTATATCCATACAGTGGACTATCATTCAGCTATGAAAGGAATGAAGTACTTGATACGTGCTACAATGTGGATGAACCTTAAAAACATTATCCTAAGTGAAAGAAGCCAGTCACAAAAGACCACATATTGTATGATTCCATTTTTACAATATATCCAAAATAGGCAAATCTGTATATAGAGAGATTAAATTAGTGATTGTCTAGGCTTGGGGGTAATGGAGGGGATGGGAGATGACAGCTAAAGGGTACAAAATTTGTTTTGAGGGTGATAAAAATGTTCTAAAATTGTAGTTATGGTTGCACAACCCTGTGAATATACTAAAAATCACTGAACAGTATGCTTTAAGTGGGTGAACTTTATGATATGTGAACTATATCTCAATAAAGCTACTAAAAAAGATGCAATATAGGGACTTCCCTGGTGGTCCAGTGGTAAAGAATCCACCGTACAATGCAGGGCACGTGGGTTCCATCCCTGGTCGGGGAACTAAGATCCCACATGCCACGGGGCAACTAAGACCACACGCCACAACTACTGAGCTCGCGTGCCTCGAGAGAGCCCGCGTGCCACAAACTACAGAGCCCACGTGCTCCGGAGCCCGCACACCACAACTACGGAGAGAAAAATCCCACACGCTACAACTAGAGAGAAGCCCACGCACCACAACTAGAGAGAAGCCTGCGCACGGCAACAAAGACCCAACACAGCCATAAATAAATAAATAAGACACAATATATTGTTTAAAATTCAAAGGTAATCAGAGTATATAAAACTTGGCTATGTTTTGGCAGTTTCTCAAAAAGTTAAATATAGAATTATCATATAACACAATAATTCCACTCCTAGGTATATACTGAAGGAAAATGAAAACATATATCCACACAGAAACTTGTACATGAATGTTTACTGCATATTTATAATAGTCAAAAGGAGAAACAACTCAAAGACTCATTAGCTGATGGACAAATCATGATATATACAGTAGAATATTATTCAGCCATGAAAAGGAACCAAGTACTGATAAATGCTACAACTTGGATGAACCTCAAAAACATCACGGTAAGTGAAAAAAGCCAAACACAAAAGGTCACATATTGCATGACCCCTTTTATATGATATATCCAGAAAAGGCAAATCCATAGAGAACAAAAGCAGATTAGTAGTTACCAGGAGATGCGGGGGGAGGGAAGATGGGCAGTGATTACTAATGGGCATAGGGGTTTTTCTCCAGGGTGATGAAAAAGTTTTGAAACTGGAGAGAGGTGGTCATTGCACAGCATTGTGAATACCCTAAATGACACTGAATTGTATACTTTAAAACGGTTAATGGTATGTTATGTGAATTTTACCTCAATTTTTAAAAATAGAAAAAGAAACTTGATTATTAACCTCTTTCCATTAAACCAAGTATTCAACAAAACGAGAACATTAAAATCATCAGGGTTTAGCATCTCATTCGTACAACATATCTACCACAGACATGTATAAAAATTGAAATATACTATTACAGTTAGAGTTTATAGCTTTTTAGGAGAAAAAAATTTTTTTAACAAATTTTGTTCAGATCTCCCAACATGAGGTGCTTGACATGTTATTTCAACATCTGTAATAATTATTATTAAAAGCGAAAGTGCTTGTTTGTGAAGAGCAACAACAAGTTTTCCTCAAGTATGTTGACATTGCAAAGAATATCTGAGGTGTCACTTTTTGAGTTGTCATTTACTATAATGAACAAGGGATATTTAGCTCATTGCTAACATGATGGACATGCTCTTACTCTTGTCACTAATATGTTTGGATCTAAGACACGTATTTAAGTAAATTCCTAGAAGTTAGTATTCGATGAAAATCGTTGCGAGTGGATAGAGTGTGGCATCAGGAGGGGGTCTGGCAGTGGGCTGTGGGCAAAGATCCAGGTGGGATGGATATTTTAATCACCTCATGCATTAAGTTTTCCAAGCCACCCATTATACAGGCATCTATTACACATCTCACACCTGAATAGGAACTTTCTCTGATTGGGGACTCCAGGTCTTACAACAAGACCGATGTGAAGTACAGTTTTGTCAACGAATTGGCTATCTCATGTTATCATAACAACAAATACAATTCAGGGAACCTTACACAACCTCACCTTCACGAAGTTCCTCGAATGATTGATTGTTTCTTTTCAGTAAACTTTTTTTATAACCTTACGAATACTTCTTTAATGACAACAGATGGTGAATTTATACAAATTACAGGCTAGAATATAATGAATACAAAACCTATCTAGATAACAGTTAGAAAAGTATCACTTACAAAAGTAAATCTGATTCAAGTGGCTAAAAAACTCAAGCCCCACATTTTGATAATTATATGCATCTTTCATTGTGGCGCAACTAAACCCTGCCCCTTGGTCAGGGAACTATTCAAGACTCCAAAATATTCAGTGACCCTAGTGATCAGCAACCTGCTTTGAGTCCTACAATCAAGCACCACAAGGTCTTGTTGGGGACCCAACCTCACAGTCAAAGTCTGTCCACACACACGTGCACACAACCTACCCGTTGGCCCCTCTCTGGGGCCTAGAAATGCACACCCCAATGGCGAGATAGGCCCTTTGGAGAAGGGGTCCGAAGAAGAAGCTTGTGGAGGCCTGGGAAATGGGCTTTGGCATCATTTGGTAGGGAATTCCACTGTTCGGTATCCTGAGCATGGTTGGGGGGACGGGGGCTCGGGGGCTCGAGAGTACAGAGGCAGCACTAGGTGGAACATGCCCTTGCCCTGGTAGACCTTCACTCTGTGGGGAGGGGACTAGCTAGAGAAGGATATAAACAGGGGCTCTCAAAAGGTGAGGCCCGGAGGATGAGAAGAGTACTGCCTCAGGCTAATGTTCAGCACACTTTGTAGAGCTTTTTTTTTTTTTTTAAATTTATTATTTGTTTATTCTGGCTGTGCCAGGTCTTAGTTGCAGCATGTGGACTCTTCACTGAGGCGTGCGGACTCTTAGTCGCAGCGTGCAAACTCTTAGTTGTGGCATGCATGTGGGATCTAGTTCCCCGACCAGGGATGGAGCCCAGACAGCCTGCATTGGGAGCGCAGAGACTTACTCACTGGACCACCAGGCAAGTCCAACTTCGTAGAGCTTTAACAGTTCCATTAACCACAAATTCAAGAACCATTTCACTTAAGATTAGCCTTATCCGAGCGAGTTCAAGGAAAGGAAGTTACAAGCGTTAGAAAGTCAAGTCACCAACCTCTCCCAGGGCAAAGGGTGTGTGTGTCTCATGGGGTTTCTGACCAGATGTTTCTGAGTTACTACTCTTGTCTCTCTAAAGCCTAAAGCACTGCTCAGCTGTTTCCCCAGAAAGGTCACGTAGCTAATGTTGGGTGCAGGGGAGGTAGGACATGGGGAGAGTCCTTGCCAAGGGGCAGTGGGTGAATCCAAGGTCTCCATCTTTTCTCCAATCCTAACCCACTTATTGACCTGTTCCTCCTCGTTGCTGTCCCCTCCTATTCACGGCAAATGCCCTCAGGGTAAAAGATGTATCGTTCAACAGTGCGTGCTTTTACACTCTCCCTGTTCTCTCAAAGCAATTCCTCACTCTCTTATCAGGTCTTTGATGTTCTTAATAAGATGTTTTCTATATTTTGTCCACACGTTTTAGTTGATTTTACGAGAAACTTGGGCTGAATTATAGTCGACTATCACTGACAGTGGAAATCCCAAAATGGCTTTCAGATACTTGTTTTTAGGCAAATCGTGTTTCAGCAAATGGACCCCATGTACAGCTTCAAGTTTCCCTGGACTAGCTTTGAGAATGCATTATTTAACAAACACTTGTTAAACCAGCACTGAGTGTTGCACTATTTAAAGCACTATAGAAAACCATGGAGAAGATACAAAACTGAAAAAGATTGCAAGTCGTGCCGTCAACAGAATACCGTCTTGAGGGGGAGTCAGACATGTGTGTAAATAATAAAGGAATGAAGGAGGAAGGCAGAGTACGGAAAATGAACTGAGTCTGAAAGGAACAAGCCTTGAGATTACAAATTGGAACAGAAATGTCATGTTTTGGGAAGACTATAAATCAAAGGTCTCAAAATGGTAGGCCACAGACTGAGTTCAGCCCACAATCGTGTTTTGTTTGGCTCACACAGCGTTTTAAAAATAGGAGATTTCCCGTTTAAAAAAAAAATCTGGATTTCCATCTTCTGAAAATTCAGAAGATCTGGCAACCGTTCTCATTGCCAACTGGCAACCATCAGCTGGGGCGAAGTAGACACCGCCTCCCTGGGGAGAGCTTAATTTCTCCCTTTGGCTACTTTGCCCATCAGTCCCCCACCATCATCCTTCACACCCTGCATGTTTCACTTTCTCAATCTAATGAAAAATGGTCTATAAATGCAGCTTTCAGCGCTTCTCCTTGGAATCAGTGAATTTTTGGCCTTCAAATCCACACCCCCTACATACACACACACACACACACACACACACACACACTATCCCTATTTTTCCCTATGAAAAATCTAGACAATAAGGCCTTACCACCACCACTTTCAGTCATTTAAATAAATGTCCTTTCTGTATGTATGTAGGTTTATGATCTCTGTGTATTGATCCTGTCCCCACAGAGATGAAGAAATGGTGTATTTAAAGATCCACCACTCTTTGTTCTCTCCCAAAGAGAAAAACATCGGGCTCTATTTGTCATAGACTACTGGGGAGAGAAAAGAAGAGAATATAGCTCGCACTGGAGAATGATCAAAGGGAAACGGACACTGGATGTGGGAGTGGGGAGAGTTGAAGGCTGGCAGCACAGAGAGAGGGAGGGTTACTCTAAGGGGCTCCATTCGAGTGTACAGGAGCTGTATTGTGCTGATGTCTTTGCCAACATTACCTGATGGCCCAGGCTTTCCCGAGAAAGATCTCCCACTGCCTCCCTTCCCTTCTGAGTGCTTTCTGTGGATGTGCGGGGCGGTGGTGAGGATGACCTCTTTTTGGTAGGAGCTGAGCTAAGGAAGACTTGCAGGTACATTCACTGAGATTTCAAAGCATTTTTATGTCTGATGGTTAAATATAGTTGACACAATAAAACCGCATACAGTTTGAAGTCAGACTAACCTGGCCTTGAGTCCTGGCTCTGCCCCTCCTCGCTCTGCACCTTTTCCTCTTAAGTTTCAGGATAGCTGTGAGAATTAAGACAATATATATGCACATTGCTGAGGACGGTGCCTCATATACAACAAGCACTCAATAACTGCTAGCTTTTATTATTGCTTCACTTTACCTAGGATCCATAAACCAGTAAGAATTTTATTTGGGGACTTTGCCAGTCTTAACTATAACCCTGCATCAATAAGAAACCAAGAATGAAATGAGTAGATAAAAGCTGGTATACTTGCTACATCACGCTTTACATGTGGAAGTCAGAGCATAGTTTGAGAAACGGGGAAATTCGCAAGTATAGGGTATGACCATGTGATAACCAATTTATAAATAAAATGGTAAGTCATGTCATTCTCTTTCTCAGTCTTCTGCATAAACTGTAAAATGTTGGCTAGGCCTCAAGCATGGGCAAGAGAGCTTTAAGCACACTCAGGGTTCGGCTGGCCATTCCAAGCTACTGTGTGATGCTCTGTTCATACCTCGACAGTCGGCTTTTTGAACCCTGGCATTTCATCCTGTCCCTGCCTCTGGTCTTATTCATTTGAAACCTATATCTGTGTCTATTCTGACTAGAGCTTAGATCTCCTCAGATTTTTTCAATATTAATGGTGAGTCTATATTATTATTTATCATGACTTCAGGCTTTATCCAAATGCTAATTTATTTCCCTAAGTAATGACAGGCTGGATGCACTGACCACAGCACTCTCCCCAATTTTCTTTCTGTTTGAAGCTCTCCATCACCCTTCCTTCCTAAAGTTCTTCCCTTAGGGCTTGAGTTCCCAAGCTTCCATGGGGCCCATACTTACCTGAGGACAAGGGTAAATTTTTTATGGAAGGTTAACATGCATCCAAAAATAGAAAACTGCACAAATCATAAGTGTACGTCTCCATAAATGCTCACAAAGTGAACACAGCCTATGTCCCGATTAAGAAACAGCCACAATTCCCTCTGCCGTTCCCCAGGAGAGAACTGCAACCTAATAGTTTAGACTGACTTGCTTCTTTTTAACTTTCTATAAATGGAATCAAACAGTACAGACTTATCTTTCCCCCGACTGCTTTGCTCAATGCTATGTTTGTGAGATTCATTCATATTGTTACACGTGGTATCCATATTTATTCCTGTTACCGTATGTACTTCTTTGCTTGAATGTAACACAATTATTTATCCACTTTCCAACTGCATATTTAGGTTGCAGCCAGTTTTTTGGCTATCACAGGTATAGTTTCTATTATATACTTCCCCGCGTCTTTAGGTGAAATTCTGTACATTTCTGTTGCGCAGGTATCTAGGAGATGGCTGGTTCATATGCTTTGCAAGTGTTCAGCTTTAAAAGATACTGCTGCCGGCTTCCCTGGTGGCGCAGTGGTTGAGAGTCCGTCTGCCGATGCAGGGGACACGGGTTCGTGCACCGGTCCGGGAAGATCCCACATGCCGCGGAGCGGTTAATCCCGTGAGCCACGGTCGCTGAGCCTGCGCGTCCGGAGCCTGTGCTCCGCAACGGGAGAGGCTACAGCAGTGAGAGGCCCACGTACCGAAAAAAAAGATACTGCTACACCATTTTCAACGGGGTCACAACAATTGACACTCCCACCATGTGTGTATGGGAGGTCCAGGTGCTCTGCTTCCTCCCCAACTCTTGGTGTTGCAAAGCCCTTCTTAATCCCCTCTTAATTTGTGGTGCATAACCCACCCACCTCCCACTCCACTGAGACAATCTTCCGCTTCCCATTCCACCCTCTATCCCTGCACTCCCAGTAGCCCCATCTTAGCAGCTTCACTGTAGTAATTAGTATTTACATGAAAACTAAATTCACCCTTCTATTTCTGGTACTACCTTATATGCACTATCAGTATGAAATGACATTACACACCACATAATCTTCTTAGACTTTCCATATTTAACTTTTCCTAACTTGGAGCTGGTTGATTAAACAGTCACAGACATGTATGTACATCTGGTGCCAGTGCTGTAAATGTGCAAATTTTATAAACCTTCTATTTCAAAAGTATTGCTGTGTTCGATCCTAAAATATAAAGAACCCTTTTAAATGATTAAAAATAAAGTGGATGGGAAGGAGATAGTAATATTAGACTTACTGCTTTCCAACAAGAAGTATGATTTCAATACCATACTACTGGAGGTATAGAGTGAAGGATGAAAGCTTAATGCAAGTGCATGATATCAAGTCCCTCTAAGATCTGCTTCTTATTAAACTTAACCAAAAGAGACTTCACTCACGTCCTTCTTCTTAAATGTAGTTCCTTTTACTAGAAAAGAGATCACGTCAATTCTTACATATTCAATTTGTCTGAAGCATCTCTCAGTGCTAAATTCAACTTTTTCTAAAAGCAGAGGAAAGATAAGACACTTCAAAGAAAACATTTCAGGTAAGACTTTTTTTTTCCAATCCCCCCCTTCATGTTCACTTATTCTTCTTTATTTAAATGTTTGAGCACCTATTTAATACAAGCAGAAGTATGAGGACTAAAGTAAAGCATTAAAGCATGCCTAGTTTCACATAACATATGGCTTATAAGACAGAAGTAGTAGATACTCAAAAAGAAAACCTTTATTTGTAACCCCTGACTTTTTTCTATTGATATATATACCAGTAGAAACAAAAACACCTTTAGTTTTCTCTCTCTTCTGGATAAAGAACTTTATTGTTCACTTGAACTACAGCAAAGTAACTGCAAGTTTTCTTCCAGAAATAATTTCTCCCTTGATTAAGAGATTTCCATCTACTAGTTTGTGTACCATTATGCATTTTCTTTAAAATCCGGTTTGATTATGCTCCCTTTCGGAAATCAAAAGCCAGAGTTTTGTTTCTGTGTAAATGAGTCTCTGTCTCTCTCTCTTTCTCTCTCTCTCTTTCTATCCCCTCTGTCTCTCTCTTCTTTCTGACTGTGAATGCTAGGAAAAATGGACAATGGTTTGAATTCCTTACATAACTCAGTATTCCAATTTGAAGGCAAATTATAAATCCTTCACAGGGGATCTATTTTACCATCTGGGGAGCAAGCATACATCCCTTAACTTTAAGCAATGATTTTGAGAACTAAATTTGGGCTTATTTTCCCTTTGCCATTTTTATAACTTCTGTCTTTAGCAAAAGAAAAACGCATTATTCCATTGATTCAAATTAAATGCCTTTCTTGCAGGTATCTGTAAGTCTGTTAGACTCCTGAACTATCATCTGTGGTTTTTAATTGACTTTTTCTAGACTTCATTTAACCACATGTACACAAGTCACTCTATTCACCCCATGAGTCATGCAGTTAGGTCCTATTAACACTAATGGAACTTATATGCATGCGCACTGAGGGAGAATAAGCCCTTTAAACACCTTTATAATGGAACAGTTTTGTTTCTTTCCATTCCTCTTCACACTCCTCTGTTTGGACTTTCTCTTACCAGCGTGTGCTCCTGAATTAATGTAGCTCTGATTTCTTTTTCAGCTCTTATACTTTATTCTTTATGGAACTCCAGTTTTCAAAGTAGGACTTGACTTCCCCTCTTTTATTGATCATGCCTGGAAAAAGCAGCATGATGAAATCATTACTACCTTATTAGATTTTCTGGTTTCAGAGTGAAATTCAGATGTTGCTTTCGTTCCAGTCCTGTAATTTCCAGCAAATGTATTTTACCCACAGACTATATTTTTTATCCTTCTGAAGACTTAACTAGCCAGAAGTCAATTAAGATAATGAATATTTACCCAGGAGGCTAAAGATTTTTCCACCTTACAATGAAATTAAATAGGCAGGTTTTCAGATTCTCCCACTGTATAAAGTTTTTATTTGTTTACACTTTAGGGAGGTTTTTAAATTTTTTTTAAAGTACCTATGACATAGGACTTCAGCCACATATTCAAATTTAGAGCAGTAAAGTACCAGGAAAATAAACAGTGCCATAGGAACTGTAAATCCACAGGAAGTAAAACTACACCTCCAATGCTAACAATCATATTTTTGTTTAGCTCTTAGAAATGTATTATTCTTTATTGTTCTTATAACAGCTTTATCGATGGACTTTACAAGCCAGCTTTGTTTGCCCTTCTCATTTGTAAAGTGAGGGACTGGATAAGACTATTCTGACTACGCACTTAGCAGCGTGCCAGACATACAGCAGTTCTTTGGCTCACATGAAATTGCCATTTTGGTAGATCAAAAATAGTTGAATAAGTGTTGGAAAATACCGGATGAAAGCATCTGTTTTAAAAAAACAAATGAATGAATGAAGTCTCTTTCAAGTCTAGAATTTAATATTTATTCTGCTTTCAAAAACTAAAAATATAGAGTAATTCGTCTAAGGTAGTAAAAATATATAGCAAGCAGTAGAGTTTTCTCAATCATTTGATGGAATAAGATTCTAAAACTGACTGGTCTCTGTTGTTTTCTCATTCATTTTGTGGTGTAACACCAGAGTGCAGCAAACCTGGTGTTGATTCATTGCCACCCTGAAGGTAAACTTAAACTTTACATTACAAAGATATGATATTCTGATATATTTGTGCATTTGGAAAATGAAATTTATATATGACAGACCTCATGGCGCATGTGGAAAGAATTGAGGATAGATATGTAATAAAATGAATAAGTAAAAGTTCATAAAAGACGTTATGCAAAAAGAAACCAAAATTATGGTATATTACTTAACTGTTCAGTGAGTAATATTCAGATATCACAGTAATTTGATCTGATTTACCCCAAAATATTATCTGAGGATGTAAACGTCAATACCAGCAGGAACAGCTCAAAATGTTGAGGATTAGGTCTACACTCTGGAACTAGGGGTATGAAAGGGCATGGGGGGAATTGCTGCTTGTACTTATGAATTTTTAAACTATGGGAAAACCCATTGATGACACACCTCCCAATAACATGAATTCCAATACAATGGAATGAATTGGTGATTGGTTCCTATGCTCTGTTCTAGACTCACCCTAATTATTTTACTACCTTCGCAATACTGCCATCCCATATTAGAGCCAACTGAATTATTTTAGACTCAGTTTAGAGTGTTATGTGGGATTTTATACCCTTTGCATTTTAACTATGTACATATGTTAGTTTGATAGAAGTAAAAATTAATTTAGAAAGACTTGAATTTCGTATTGAACCTATCCAAGTTTTACCCTTTTAAGAACTCAACTCCAAGTTGGAAGATGAGAGATTAGAGTAGAAAAGGAGAACCCAGCCCCCTCCTGTGTGACTTTGAGTTGACTTCCCAATATTCCTTTCTTTCTCTGATTCCTCACTGTTTCCTGACACCTTCTTCTCACAGCTGTCTGGCCGGATGGGATAGGGCACTTTAGGTGTATGGCCAGAATGAATGGACAAAGAAAAGAGGATTCAAGTTTCTTAGTTTTCCTGCAGTAAGCCTCAGTGCAACCTCATTATTTTGACATTAAATTTTGCGTGAATGCAATGAAATAATTTTCATTATATTGTAGTGATATAAAAAGTGTGAGAGAGTAATAGAGTTCATGAAAACTATGACTTTGTATTCACTGACTTTCAAGGTTGGAAAATTTTAACTCTGCAATAATGTATCTACAGAATTTTTCATTAATATATTCTCCATTATGTCTAATTCATTATGGAAATACATCTTTATTAGAATAATTAATCAGATCGAATAGTTTGGGGCACATTCTGGAACTGTGACGTCTGGAGTCCTTGTATGCAAAGGTGAGCATTATGCATGAAATATGGTACTTAGTACTTACTTAATCAGAAAAGATTTCAGGTTCAGTCTTGGAGTTGAAGGAGAGTCATAATGAAATAATGGCTTTGAACGTTAGTCCTCTGAAGACTCAGGAGAGAAAGGAGCCCAGACGGTGGGGGCCAGAGCGGAAGCAAAATAATTCAAAGGGGGAAAAAATAGAACAGGTGATATTCAGAAAGAAAGACCTTCAATGGACCCATGTCTAAGGAAGGCTTCCCTGTTGGCCAGAAGTGGCAGCCCCCCCATCCCAGGTCTCCTGAGAGTCCTCTGGGGGTGAAAACCTACAGCAGCCCCACAATAACCTTGCACTCAAGTTCCAGTTGGAGTTCCAAGGTGCTGGCCATTGGCGTCCTCCTACTTCATGAGAGGTGCTTCCAGACCATCGCTCTAACCTGCTCATTCACAAACCCTTTTCCTGTGAGTCCCACAGCATCTTTTTGTAAGCATTTTCTCAGAGAACAAGCAAAGTGTTCGGTGATTAGGAGTATGAACTCCTAAGCTATACATCTGGGTTTTAACCCCAACTTCTCTACTTATTGGGTGTGTGACCTGGGCAAATTCCTTAACCTCTCTGGGTCTCAAGTTCCTCATCTGCAAAATCAGAAAAATAATAGTACCTGTTTCATAGAGTTGCTGTGAGCATTAAATGATTTATCCCATGCAACAGAACAGTGCCAGGCACATAATACGCACAATGTAAACACCAACTGTTGTTAAACGGGCCGAACTCGGTAGAGCTCGCTCTCTCTCTCTCTTTCTGTCACTCTCACACACACACACTGACACACACACAGACACACACACACACACACACACATACACAGTCCCTTTAAATCCAATCTAAGAACTAGTTTCTTCCTATCCTTTGGATGAAATTGTGAACTGGTCCTATAACTTTTCCATCATTTTCTTTATGACTCCGGTCACTGTCTGCCCCAATAAGTTATTTTTGAATAGTTAAGATATCCAGTAGTGTGAAAGCATCAAAATTTCCAACTTTTATCTAACATAGAGACTTTCCTCTACCAGTTCAAAACCCTTTAGACCTGGAAGGCTTTGTGTGGTGGACAGAGTGGGAGAAAATGGTAAGTGTCAGCTTTTATTCTCCCTCCTAATTTCACCTCCTTCTATCCCAGCATCCTGTCAGCACCCCTGACCTTTCCAAGGTCTGCACTAAGGGAAGAGGGTATTATGGGTAAGCCCACAGTGATGGTTATGATGGCTGGTGTCATTGTGATCTGACATTGGAACACTCTGAGCTTGGCAGTTGATTAGAGCTGGAACTTTCTCTAGCAGAGTGGTTTTGAAGTTTTCTCAGAAGTCTACATTTTTAAAAGGAAGGGGCCTTTTTCTCTGCTGGTCACTAATAACCCCAACTCTAATCCCCTGAGCATTTGGCAGTACACTCCAGACTCTCTCTGTTGGGGTTCCATAACCCTCCAGCTATTCCTCTTGGCAAGATGACTTTTAAGTTGGCTCCAGGCTGAGTCTGTTTCCCTTTCCCCTGTCCCCAATCCCAATGGTTTCACTTGCTTCAAAGGAAAACTCATGCATCCTTTCCTTGCAGTCAGTGAAAGTACATGGTTCTTCCTTTTAGTCTTCTCAGCTGTGTGTCAGTATCAGCACACATGCATCCTCAATTCCAGGGGACATGAGTCAAGTTTCCAGGCGGGCTCCTTGAAGCCCCTCTCATGTAGATTACAGTGTGAAGGTGTACAACCCAAATACACCTGCTCCCTTCGCCCACAGGAGAACTGGTTACTCATACCACAAGGCTCTCGCCAAATATCTTTTCTCCTAGCTTATTGACCTCCATCATATAGCATGTCCTGAAGGGACAATTCAGTATCTATCTTGGTGCACGGTTGTGACTGGGCATGTACTGTTTTATTCTCAGCTTTGGAGCTTCAGCCAAAACTGTGATTGGAAGTTTCCTATCTTACACTTGTTTTTAACAACTGCTCACCTCCAAGCCGCTCTTCACATTCCCTGAGGTCTTTGACCGTTAGATCAGTCTTCTACATCCAGATGCCTGTTTCAGTAGAGGGATTTAAATTATGTGAATTTAATGATACACGCTTGTGGAGTAAGGAGTGGGGATGGTAAAAAGATAAATAATTTAAACAATGCCTACAGTTCTGTGGCTGTTCCTCTCAATGAATTTATAACCCCATGTAAGCTTGAGCTACAGTAAGATATGCTATTTCTTAGGACATATTCTGTTCTTGACACTCTCTTACACTATCTCACCTTACTGAGCATGAGTCTGGTCTGTTATCTAAGATACACGTTTTTCATACAATGGTCCCTAAATGCAAGTCAACAATTGAATGAGGTTCTTAATGAAGAAACAGCGATCTTTTCTAAAGATGGAGAGAAAACTTAAAACTAGCTTGTGTAAAAAAAAGAGAGAGAGAGAGAGAGAGAGAGAGAGAGAGAAGGGTGACCGGCTCATCCTGATTTACTCAGGACTTCCCTGGTTTCAGCGCTAAAAGCCCCATATCCTGGGAATCCCCCCCACCAAGTCCCAGGCAAACAGGAACGGTTGATCACGCTACCAGGCGAGTTCAAGCATCAGAAGGAACAGAGATTCTTGGAAGAGGGTGAGGCTGTGTCTGAGCACACTCCAGCCCTGCTTCCCTCTGACTCTCCCCCTCAACATCACTCTCTCCCAGGTCACCTCCTGCTTTTCTCATTGCTTTTGCCTCGGGTGACAGAAAGAAATATAAGCCTCCGCTGAGTCTTGACTTAAGCCAAAGGACTAGAAAGCTAAGTTACTAATATTTTATGCAAAGTTTTTCTAAGGGATTTCTAGAACTTTTCAATGTATGTTTCTCAGACTCTTTTACACCACAAGGAGGAAAAGGAAATGAACCACAGATAGCAGAGTGGTCTACCCTTACCCACACAATAATTATGGGGAAAATCTAGTGTTTCCTGTTCTTGGCCTAGCCTACTGAGCCATTTTGTCTTAGTAAGTTACTTAACCCTATCTGGGCCTCAGTTTTGTGTTGTTTTCAAAGAAACCTTTTTAAAAAGAGATAATCTATTTTCTAGCTAAGCCACTGAGTGATGGTGAGGGTCAAATATGGAAAATGTGATGATTCACGTGAAAAATTCCTACTCAGGCCTCTTTCCTCCAAATCTCCAGGCCACTCATGCTACCAGCACATTTCCCCTAGTCATTTGCTTACTTTTTCTATCCCAAACATTAAAACTCGCCTGTCTGAGATTTCTTAACATTTGTTTCATTGTGCCTGTCCAAAGAAAACCAAACAGTGTGAAAGCAAACCCTTGACTACTGGGTGAAGGTAAATTGTTTAAAGTTAATGTCAATTTCGTATTAAATAAAGCATCTTTAAACAGAAACACACATAAAACAAAGTTCTGTATTGATTGGTTGATGAAAATGTGACCAGAGGCTCACAGGAACCTGGCCCTATATTTCCCTTAGGTTCAGTATTCAGTAACTCAGAGTTTTATTGAAGACAGCTACCACAAATAACAAGAATTGACTCGGTGTGGTGTGTGCATGTATGTGCACGTACATACAACAATAAACAAATTTTTTCCTAGGGCCAATTTTTGGCTGCCTCGATATATGTATTTTGTTCCGTAAGTCTTTAAAAAGAGGATAGGGTGATCCTTTCAATGGGGAGAAAAATTTCTAGATGATCTAGATAAACACAGAGAACTAATAACACAGAGGATGAAATTGCAGAAGCCAGAGGACTAGTTAGTATCCTAAATTGACAACCAGAAATTCCTTGCTGAAAGTGGATTTTTTGTGCTGTTTTGGACTTCTGTCAAGTTACTCAACTAACATAAGACTCCTTGGGAAGTACCTTAACTATGCATTGTCTTTATCTAGCCATGTAGTAAATAGCAGGGAAGTTCCAGAATTGACAGTGTGGATTGGAGGCAGGATGAGGGAGGTGATCTCTGGAAAAGAGAAGCAGAGTGAGACTGTGAACTCCGATTTGCTGTTATAATTACAAGTTAACTAAACTCTTAATCAGTTAGGTAGCTTACTTCTCAAAATTAAAAAATGAATGTTGCCGCCCACCAGCATTAAACTTTGAACCCCAGCTCCACTATTTTCTAACTTAGGAGGCCTGGGCAAGCCACTCAAACTTAGTTTCCTCATTGGTAAAAATCAGGAACTAACACCTACCTCAAAATATTGTTTATGTGTTCAAATGATGTAGCCTGTGTATAGCGATACGACACTGCTACGCCTACAGTAAGTTCTCAGTAAGTGACAGCATTATGTACATTCACCGGCTTTATCTTGTTCTTCAATAGAGAGAAACTCTTAGCTAACAATTGCACCAAGATAGGATTCTTTCAGCAAATATTTTAATGCTTTGAAAAGAATATGAGTATTGGGTGAGTTTCATTTCAATTACAAGAATCATATTAATATTCAATCCCTGCACCTTTTAATGTCATAGAAATGTGGTGAGGAAAAAATAGCTTATTTTAAAAGTTTCTAAGGACAGGCATTTGGAAACCAGCTCAGAATATCTTCTAGAGAACTTTGGCTGAGGAGAGCATAATTTTGTCACTGAGGCTAAGGGTGAAATTTAGAGATTAGAAATCTAAAACAGAATGGATTGACACGTTCATGTATTCATTTGTCCATTCGGTTATCACTTACTGAGTGTTTACCATGGGGCAGACCCTATCCTAGGCACTGGGGATTTAGCTCTGAAGAACACAGACATGAGCCCTGCCCTGTGGTCTTGGGGTTAGAGAGGAAGAGAAAAGCATAAAACAGTTACACAAATGTACACAGCAAGAAATGTTGCTCACACCAGGACACGTGTGATCCAGTCTCAGCCTTGTTGCAAAGAACGTAGTCCAGGAACTAACAGGTAACTCCAGGGAAGAAATACTTATATTCAGCAACACATCCACAATTTCCCTCTCCTCGTCACTTGCCTCACTCCTTGAAACCAGAAAATATCTCAGCCCCCAGCCTGAGGCCACATCAGTCCTTTATTTCTGCTTTGTTCCCCGTTTCTCACCTCCCTGGTGTCTTCTCCACTTCCACTTTCCCCCCACAGTATCTCAAAATCCCCCTACAAGGTGTGAGAGTGGAACAAACAAACTAGCACGCTCTTCAGTAGTGGAGAGGGAAAAGGACAGGATCATTCTATGATAGAAATTTTTATTTCTGCAGAGAAAGAAAGCTACAGTGTTTCACTGAAGTGTCCAATAGAAGCCCTAACCAGACTGGTAAACGGAGAAAGGTCCCTGGGAAAATAACACTGAAGTTGAGACTGGAAAGAGAAGGGTTTAGGTAAGAGAAGGAAGCAAATCAGAAATTGTGAGTGAGAGAGAAAGGCGTGGTGTTGGAGGGACGAAGAGAAGGTTAGGTAACAATGTGATCAGCTCAGCGCAGAGCAGAGACATTTGGAAGATGAGGCTGGATAGGCAGGGAGGGGCCTGGTCATGCAGGGGTTTTATTCCCAGAGCAACAGGAAGCCACTCATGAGTATTTATTTCATTTTTACGAATGTAAATACTCTTTATATTTTTCAGATCAAATTTTATTAGTATTTTTGGTAAATACTATTCTTTTAAAGTCAAAATCTATGATCTTTTATTCTGAACCTCTCTTATTCACTGTCACAACATTCACGAAGGTTTTTATTTGGGAATGAGAGTGATCTGTATCCACTCTTTTTAGTTTAATTCACTCTTCTTTAGGGGAAAATAATTATATAGGAAAAGTGCATCTATGCAGACTTATCCTAGTCTGACTTGCTATAGACTCCGTACTGAAACAAACACCTCAACTAAGTTTGTTCTACGGAATGTAGCATAATTGTAGCTCAAAATGTAGCTCTCCTCGACTATATCATGAAACCCAGAATGGACTTGTGACATAGGTTAGTTTTTAAACATTCAAATCCACCAATTTTTATCATCCTCTGTGCTTGTCACAAAGATTCCTTTTCTCTGTGTTCACAGTGGGTGCTTGTGTTCAGCAGGAAAGAAACAAGTCTCTCATACGATTCTTTGCCTAAACACCTGGTTGTTCAGTTTTAACAAGGTGACTGGTTTCCATCATAACTCAGCTATTTTTCCACTTGGCTGGACCTTACAGTAAAAATCTATGTAACATTAGATTTCCTACTAACACTATGCGGGGTTTTTCGCCTACATCACACCGCTAATTTATGGGTGATTCTCTGAATAATGCAAATGGGGATTCCTCCTCTGCTCTTCCTTTTAAATTTCTATTAGATATACCGAGAGGCAATGTCATTCAGATCTTTTTGGTTCCGTGTTCTGTCTCAATCTGTATTTCACTGATTTCTAAGCACTGGTAGAATTCTTGCATCTACTACTGGCTGCTTTCCTAGTTTATTGTGTATTTGAAGTAACCATAAAGTGAAAGGCTTTTCCAGGTTTCCTTATTTATAGGATTAGAATAATGGATGCCACTTACCTTTCAGACCAAAGTCCTGTCAAATATAACTAGCTATGAGGAGGACGGTCCACATTTGCTGTCACCCTTCTGAAGCCTACAGAAATGCAAGGGAGGAATGATCTCCATGTTGAACCACCGGGTTTCATATTTTATGTGCAGCAGTAAAGAGTTTGCCTTGTCTCTACTGAAATCGTTCCCAGTTTGAGAGCAGATGGGCCATAAACACTAGCTAAATAATTACTGGCTTTAACCATTCTTAATTAAATGGAGAACTTAGAAGTTAGCCACAATGTCTTCCTCCCCGTCTGGACATAGAGGGAACAATATTATACACTTTGAGGTTTCAAAGAAAAGTATTGTCCTTAGACCCAGGGAAAACGGCCCTTGTCCCGAGCTTCATGCTGATGAGGGCCCCTCTCTGGCTCTCTTCCAGACCTACCCTCCCCCTACTGCAGGTGAAGGGATGTGCCCCCTCAGAGCCTGAGCTTCCCCTCTGGACCACATTCTGAATTCTAGGACCACAGAATTCCTAGCCCAAATAGTCCTCAATCTGCTTCCAGAGTTTCTAGGCCTAAGGTGACCAAGGGGCAGCTCCCGGCAAGGAGGTGTGGATGAAGCCTAGACATGTGATTTGGGGCATCCGTATCATGTGCACATGAAGCCCTCGGCTATATGGAACAGAGCCAGTGATGGGAGAAGGGGGCTGATTTCCTTTACATGTCCCTACTCTGGTAGGAAAGTCCAGGTTAGCGGAAAGAACATCCCCTGTTTAACAGTTTGTTAATTTGATTTATAACTGATGCGTATTTAGATATATGATGGGTGGGCCTTATTTATATTCTTGCCCCAAACCTCACAAATGTTAGGGGTGGGTCTTTAGAAGAACATAATGCATTCAGAGAAATCACTGACTAATGATAAATGGGGGAACTTAATATTCTTTTCTAAACACAAATCACTAAGACTATAATACAAAAGATGGGAGAGAGAGAAGGCAGAATAAAGCACCATTTAGATCAAACAGTAGGTTCAATCTCTTTTTAAGTTGTGCTCTTTGTTCATAAAGCATGGGGAGCCAGAGAGAACATTCTTCTCTCTGCCGCAAGAATTCCATCTGTAGAACAGTGGCTCCCAGGCTGCCAGCTGCTCTTCACTCCCCTGTTGTAAGAATGCAGCTGAGGTTGAAAACTTGTCACCAAGTTGGAGCCAATATCCACCTGTCCCTCTTGTCAGTCTCCTTCTGTAAAGTCTTCCTGGGATTTAAAAACTGGAGCCATAAAAATGGGATTTGCCTTGACTCTTTCTAGAACAGCTAAACACCATGAACGCGTGCATCATATGTCCCAGGATGACGGTGTCTCTTTAAAATTGTGATATTTAATAAAATAACAGCTGTGCTGGATGATGAATAGCCATTACACGTATTCTTTTCTTTTTTTTGGGGGGGTGGTTGGTCCGCGGGCCTCCCACTGCTCTGGCCTCTCCCATTGCGGAGCACAGGCTCCAGACGCGCAGGCTCAGGGGCCATGGCTCACGGGCCTAGCCGCTC